>NC_060119.1:638828005-639132380 GCF_021461395.2 Schistocerca americana | reverse complement strand
TGAACAGACTCCCTACAAACCTTTGCTTACTGTAGATGAATCCTTACTGGTGATAAACTGCCCAAAACAACAAAATTTATAACTGTACCATATCCCACTTAATTCATCTACATCTACACTCTGCAACCAGTGTGAAGTGTATGGTTGCCAATTACTAGGGTCTTTTCATTTCATCAACAAGTGAAACATGGAAGAATGATTGCTTAAATGCCTCTGTGTCTGCTGTAAGTAGTCTTGCCTTTGTTCCCTACTGTAATGATACTTGGGGGAGGGAGGGGGGGCGACAATCATTGATTATTCCTAGATTTCTCACTTAACGCTGGTTCTTGAAACTTCATAAGTAGGCTTTTGAAGGATAGGTGGCATCTATCTTGAAGCGTTTGCCAGTTTAAGTTTTACAACATCTTCACAATGCCCTTCCATGTGTCAAATAAACCTAACAATTTCTGCTGTCCTTATTTGTAAATGTTCAATATCCCCATTAGTCCTATTTGGTATGAGCAATATTTTGCATGGGTGGTTTTCAGACAATCTTCTCTGAAAACAGACTAAATTTTCCTAGTATCCTATTAATGAACCAATGTCTACCACATACTTTTCCTGCGACTATGTGATTCATTTGAATGAAACAGACAACATGATCACTTTAAAATGTTGCCTAAACATAACTTTCCACAGATCAAGTTGATACTTGACTAATATTATTGTTCAATATGCACCCACCAACATAACAGAAACCACATTTCTTTGAGATCAGTGGTGCCTCTATCCTATGCCAACAATTTTTCCCCTTCTCCTGTAAGAAGCAATATTTCTTATTTGCAAACAAGACAAAAGAGCATAAAGAAATAGAACTATTATGACACTGACTGGAAACATACCTCTGGTCATGGGAGAGACGGCAGTAGGATGAGCTGGAAATCTTCAACAAAGGAACAGATTGGATACAGAAGCATAGGTGAGAAAAAGACAGAATATTAAAGAAGATAGCAGTACTTAGGAAGAAGCCAAAAGAAAGGAAAGTTAAATCCATTAAAATAAAAAAGAGGGGGAAAATCAAACAAATTTATTAGTCCGAAGGAGGGAAACACAATCACCAATCACAGAACAGACATGGGGAGGAAACGAAAATGCAAATAAGACAGACAGCTACATGAGGATTTTGTAATTTCAGTTCAGATGTGTCACAGAAGCCAAGAACCAGCTGTAGTGTACAACATGGTTTTCTCACAGCTGGTGCTTCCTTTGATAAAATAGCATGGCAGCCGGTAATGTAACAGGAAAATTATTGCTGCAAGGGTAGTCTGAGAGATGTGAACCATAGAGTGAGCAGGTGTGCTGCACAGGGACTTATTGTCTGAAAGTAATTTTATTAAAAATGAGAGGCTAACACTGGTCTTGGTAGTTTCTGGAGAATACTATGGTGTGCTGTATTTCAATGCCTATGTAAAAAAAATCTTATGGAGACATCATATGAAATATTCCAAATCATGCTAGTATCATTTTATGAAAGACATGGTCCTTTATTGTATTGTAATAGTCATCAGCTGGCTAAGTTGGCAAAGGCCCACTGTGAATCAGATGGGTTTCCAATAGAAAGAAGTAAATGAATTTGAGAGGTTGTTGTGTATTTATACTGCATCAGTGTTTGAACAGAAACATCTCCATGAGTGTAAGGTTGTGGATAAAGGAGTATTTCACATGCATATGATGGTAAATGTGAATAAAAAAATAATACTGATTGTTTGTGGAATGAACATGTTATCAAATATGGAGCTTGCTATCAGCAAGATGGATACCAACATTAGGGAAGTGGCAATGAGGCTCTGGGTAAAACCTGCTGACTATAACATTTAAAAATAAATTCAGATATCCTACAAAAATCCACAGTTCAGCTTCATCATGGGTCCAGATGGTGAAAATGGACTTACATGAGGAACTGATTATCACTCAGCTTCTTGATACACCAAAATGATTTATGGGAAGATATAAGTAAGTACTTATTTTTTATTTATTTGTCCTTTCAGATTCTGTCTTAAAGTAATTTAGGGAAACTATGTAGAGCCTTAAATTGGATGTCTGGATGGGAGCTTGAGCCCCATTACTTCCAAGTGCTGTTTTCAGTTTCTCATGTCTCCAACTATGACTTGTCCATATATCTTCCAAGAGGAAATATTTACTAATATAGAAAAATGGTTAAACTGAGAAGGAAGTGTGAGGAGGCCCTTCAATGAGGCGAACGCTCGCTCGCATGCAGGCGACCAATCAAAAGGAACACCCTTGCGCAGAAGACAGTACAGGGGGCGGCCTATGGTGGAAGCCCTGGGAATGAACCGGTGGTAATAGGCGATCTTGCCTAAAAAATCTTGTAACTCTTTCAGTGAAGTGGGCCGCAGAAGATCGATGATACCTTGGACGAAACTTCCTAGCGGCTGGACGCCATGCTGAGAATGGTGTAGCCCAAATACTCAATGGACGTTTGGAAGAAGTTTGACTTACGCAGGTTGCAACAGAGGCCCACAGACCTGAATTTGAGAAAGAGGGTTCGAAGGTTGTGCAAGTGTTCCTTTGTGCTGTAGCCTGTGACAATTATGTTGTCCAGGTAATTAATACAATGTGGGATTGTTGACGTGATGTGCTCAAGATAACGCTGAAATATCGCTGGGGCACTGGATATTCTGAAGGCCAACCACTGGTACTGGTAAAGGCCAAACAGGGTGTTGATGACTGCCAGCCGTTTGGAGTCCTCATCAAGTGGTATCTGATGATAACCCTCCGAAAGATCGATTTTTGAAAAATATTGACCGCCCGCCACGTCGGAGAACAATTCATCAGGGCAAGGCAAGGGATAGGTGTCCACCACCAATTGGGAATTAATGGTGGCCTTGAAATCGCCACAAAGACGTAATTTTCCCGAAGGTTTCCTGACAATAACGAGGGGTGAAGCCCACTCACTAGAAGAAATGGGAAGAACGACCCCGAGGGCTGTCAGCTGGTCTAGCTCTGCTTTTACCTGAGGGCAGAGAGCCAAGGGGATCTGCCTCGTGCGTAGAAAACACGGGCGAGCCAATGCCTTCAACGTCAAGTGAGCTTCAAAGTCTGAAACATGCCCCAGGCCCTCCTCAAAGGTTTCCTAAAGTCAGAGATCAAAGATTCCAATGATTGATAGGGAACGTATTTGGAGACCAACTGTATGGTGTCTGCGATAGAAAAACCGAAAGCTTGAAAGGCATCCAACCCAAAAAGGTTAGCGTAGCACGCATCACTGACAACAAGAGTAAGAGGCCGAGTGAGTGATTTTTAAGTAACGTCGGTAGTGAATTGACCCAGTAGGGGAATGAACTGGTTACCATTACCACATAGACGCCGGTAAACTGGTGCCAACAGGGGCGACCCAAGGTCGGAGTAAGTTTGTGCATTCAACAGGGAAACTGCTGCGCCCGTATCTACTTGCAGTTGTAATCAGCGTGACCGAACCGACACCTCGATAAAGAGTTTGTGTGTCAATGTGTCGGGAGCCTGGCCCAATGAAACTTCCTGAATGTCAATGTCCATGTCCTCTGTACCTGCTTCCTTCGATTCTTTCGAGGCTGAGCGGAAAACTTAAGCAACATGTCCTTTTTTGTTACATTTGTGACAAATGGCCCAACACTGGAGGCACTCTGACCGATCATGATGTACATAGCATGACGCACAGGACAGTAACAAGGGCTGGTGGCCGGAACTCTGTTTATGTGCCGTGCGTGAGCGGCCGTAACGGCTGGATTGTACCGCTCACACGTCATCCACCCCGGACGCAATGGACGCGGCCGCACCGCCCTGAACCGCCACGACGTCGCACCACGCTTCCAACTGTTGACCTGCGGCATGAGAAACTTCATACGATTGAGCAATGGACAGGTCTTTCAACTGCAGGGCCTGTTGCCGGACCTCCCTATCAGGGGCTGAACGAACAATGACGTCGCGCACCATAATGTGGGCATACGACTCTCATGACTGCTCCATGAGAAAATGACACTTTCGACTAAGACTGTGCAGGGTAGCGGTCCACGCCCAGTAAGACTGATGGGGCTGTTTCTTGCATTGATAGACCTCAACCCTAGCCGCCACAAAATGCGTGCGGCAGCGATAATGTGAAGACAGCAATGAACACAATGCGTCAAAAGACAAGGACAAGGGTTCCTGCAACGGCACTAGCTGCCGCAAATCTTGATACAGCGAGGGAGATATCCAAGACAAGAAAAGTGCACAACACACCTCCACATTGGCAACATGAAATGCCAGGAAATGCTGCCGAAGGCAATGTTCATAGGTGTCCCAATCCTCCACCGTCGCGTCATATGGGGGAAAAGGAGGAGGGAACGGCACTGGAGCAGACTGTGTGGGGAGCAATGCCGAAAGCACTTTTTTCATGGTTGCCATGAGCTCCGTCTGCTTCTCAATCAAAATCCACACTAAATCCTCCATGCCATGGATAAGCTGTGAAACCGGAACAACGACGCAACATGCGAAAGAACGACCCCACTGGTCGTCAACTGTGTAGTAACATGATTCACGCTTCCGTCGCACTTCACCTAGTGTAGACCGGAAACTGTCTGCTAGACCTGCCCGATGCAAACTGACTGGGCAAGGCCCGTGCTGCCTGAGTTGTTGTTCCGCCGGCAGAGGGTGTGGCCGAATTCTCGCATGCCCTCTGGTGGACGGGACTTTACTTGCGGCAATTACTGTCCATGACACGCCGTGCCGACGTGCGCCTCCTATGATCTTTCTGGAGGCAAACAAAGATGATGTGACTTACCAAATGAAAATGTCTGCTAGTGTCTGTGTATGCGCAGATGGATATGTGTGTGTGTGCGAGTGTATACCTGTCCTTTTTTCCCCTTAAGGTAAGTCTTTCCACTCCCAGGATTGGAATGACTCCTTACCCTCTCCCTTAAAACCCATATCGTTTCGTCTTTCCCTCTCCTTCCCTCTTTCCTGATGAAGCAACCGTTGATTGTGAAAGCTTGAATTTTGTGTGTATGTTTGAGTGTCTATCAACCTGCCAGCCCTTTCGTTTGGTAAGTCACATCATCTTTGTTTTTAGATATATTTTTCCCACGTGGAATGTTTCTCTCTATTTTTTTTTTCTTCTGAGAGCTTCTAATTTCAAAAGTTATTTGTAGTCAAAATTCTTATCTTCTAGAATGTTCCATTTCTGAAAAGTGTTTATTTTCAGAATTCAGTTTTCTAGCCCCCAATTTTTCTTATTACAAATATGCCCACTTGCGCTAGCAAAAGATGTTATTCTGACATGGAAAATTTAGTATTTTAGGCAATTTTGTCAGGAACTAGGAAGCCCCATGGAAGTATACATATTAATCACAAAATAAAACCTATAAATTTGTCAATTTTTCCAGTGCTCAATTCTTAAGTAAACATATTTGCTCTTTTGTTCATTATAATTTCATGTTCACTAATTTTGTTACCTTCCCTGTTATAAACTAAAACATAATAACTAATTTTAACTATTATTCATATGCACTTCTATATATAGTCATACAAGTAACATGGCAGTGCTTCAAATAGTTCATGACTTGCATTTATTTTGTCAGCATCTCTGTCCTGAACTTCTATGTGTAACAGTTAGGCAGTCAACACCCGGTAACCAATTTGTTAACATCTATGTACACGTATCTTTGTGAAAATCCTTTGACTGAGTCTGCATGAGCCAGTCAGTTCAATAACATCATGGAGTTACTTGCATCAGTTGGAGAGCATATTTTATGAATATCATTTAAACCAGTGGAAGAATTTGCAGGAGAGATGCTCTGTAGCTCGGTACAGGCTTTTGTTGAAGTTTCGAGAACATACCTTCACCGAGGAATCAAGCAGTATATTGCTCCCTCTTATGTACATCTCGTGAAGAGACCATGAGGATAAAATCAGAGAGATTAGAGCCCACACAGTGGCATACCAACAATCTTTCTTTCCACAACAACTCTGTGTCATTATGGATCAGTTAACTGACTAGTCTTACAATGGTGAACATTTCAATCTCAAATATTTTCTTAACATTATTCAGTCTATCGATAATGAAAATTGAACAACATTCATGTGAGTGAACATGTAAATGAATCTAGCTTCACACCGTGTTTCCATCAGGACTGTATACAGAAAGTGTACCTAAAATATGTTGCCACTGTCACATACCTTGTAGCTCAGTGTACATGCTGAACTGTATGAATGCAGGGTGATTTTTTCCACCATGTACAAACTCTAGAGATTGACTGATGAGAGGATGTTGAACAAAAAAGGTCTGGTTAACTTACATCCAGAAATTCCATGCTAAGAGACCATTTACTCAATCATACTTTGCAACAGAGACTGCTGTCTAATAAGACCACGCAGTACAGTATACAAGGCTTCCTGCTGGAGGGTGGTACTGTCCCTCATGTGCTCTAGCACCCTCTCTGCCATAGTCATTGGTAATGTTGTGTCTGATTCACTTCTCTTGCTCACTCACCACATAGTGGTTGTGATACAGCATTGCACACAATGTTTCTGTATTCAAATCGAGAGCTTGTTGACGATGTGTTTACTTGTGGGAAGGCAAATGGCAATGGGTGGTGGGCAACAAGGTTGTATCAGGAGACCTATCCCCACTGACAACAACCACAGCATTCAGTTTTTGCAACAGTATTACACCGTTTGTCTGAGACAGGGTCATTTCAGGAAGCAGGAAATCATGAAGGACATATTTGAGATGTTTGGACACCAGTTTTGGAGGAAAATGTGATTACACAGTGGAAGGTGACTGCTGTGTCAGTACCAGGCAGTTGACCTGTCAGTACAGGGTAAGCCAGACAACCGTGTGGCACATTCTCCACAACAATGTAAGTGTACAGGGTGTTCAGGGCTTACTAGTAACAGACTTTCCACATCTGGAGCAGTTTTGTCAGTGGTTTCTTCACCAGGCAGCCATGATTCTGGGAGTTGTGTCATCTATCCCATTCACAGATGAGGCCACCTATACATGAAGTGGTATATTCAACTTTTATAACAGTCACCAGTGGAATAGTTTGCAGAACCCCCATGGTATTGAAAGTGAATATTCAGCCTCAGTATTGGAATGTGTGGGCCAGGATAATTAGGGACCATATTTTGGGACCAGCCTTCCTTGCATGATGCCTAACAGGCTGGAACTATCAGCATTTCTTGTGGGTGACATTGCCTCCCCTGCTGGAAGAAGTGCCATTGATGATTTGAAGGGTTATGTGGCCGCTACATGATGGTGCTCCAGCCCACTTCACCATTAACATCTGGATGCATCTAAATTGTGTCTTCCCTGTTCGATGGATCAGATGATGGGGTCCAGTTGCATGGCCTGCTCATTCATCAGATCTCAACCAGTGCAATTTCTGGTTATGGGGCCATCTGAAAAGTATTGTGTATGCAGAGCTCATTCCAGACACTGGAGGGGCGTATTCATGCTGCCTTTGACACTGTTTGGATGCAGCCCAGCAAATGCGAATGTGTGAGACAGAACATGCTACAGCATGTACATGCATGCATTGAGGCACATGGAAACCATTTTCAACACATACCGTTACTGTGGCTGCCTAATACATTGTGTTTTAGACTGCAGTCTCTGTAACAATGTATGACTGAATAAATGGTCTCTAGCATGGAAACCATGCATTTCCATACATAGGTTCATTAGACCTTTTTTGTTCCATACCCTCTCATTGATATATTGCCAGAGTTTGTACATGTTGAAAAAATAACCTGTGTAATGTTTCAACTATATAAAAGCTGATCATCATGTCAATGTGTGTGTCAATAAATTTGTAAAGGTATCATACTCATCACTAATCCAAATTACAGCAAAATATCAGACACAAGAAGAGCAGCTACCAAGGTCCAGCAAACACAGGTTAGCCATATTACAAACTCACCTTCCAGGAGGCGCAATCAGACCACAGTCTTTCACTCCATAATATTCAGAATAATTGGCAGCATTGTATTGGGCTGGTAGCCACACTTCAACATTTATCATGGATGGTGGCAGTTGTCTGCAAGCAAATAAATGCATAATGTTGAAATAGACAATACATTAGCCATCCGCATAAAATTTGAGTCACACTGCTCATATGAACAGAAGAAAGATACAAACAATACTAGGGAAACGGCAGTTGAAACCAAATTCTTTGCCCTGTCGAAAAGTGAAATATCTGAAATGATTCACCAATCATTTATTTATTTATTTGCATGGAGCCATCACAATGATGACATCTGCAAACATAAGAAATAACAGTATGACAACAATTACACTTACAAAACATGTTACATACTACAAATGTTGCAGCTTGCATCTACTTCATGCATTTGTTGCTTTATAACTGATACACTAATGGTTCATATCACAAGCAATGTCTTAAAATTCACTGAATTGGTAGTTTAATTTTAAGTTAAAATCACTCCCCTTACATATTCTTAGCACTCCCCTTACATGGTCTTAGAGAGTTTGGTAACTTGTTCAACCAAAGAAAAGAATTGGTGTATGGGCTTTGAACTGTCATTTTTAATTTTGTTCTTTTGCCAGAAATATTATATTTTGTCCTAGTGTTGTGATCATGTACATCACTGTATATCACTGCACTTGCTAACTTCTCTTGGTATCAATCATAAATGTATAGCAAGAGAATTTATAGTTTAGATGAGTTCCTAATGAAAATTTGTGACAGATATGTAATGCAGTTATATGGAAAGCAACAGCTTGCCAAAAATTATGTGTACTATTATTAGTACAATTATAAAGTATTTGTACAAATATATGGGACTATTTCTAATTCTGAACAATATGGCAACCAGAACATTAAAATTTCTGACCGACGGAAGCTTCTTCAGCTTTAGCTATATCCAAAATCTGTAAAATGGATAAGTGTACACTGCAGTTCACTTTTATGCATTTACACTTTTATTAAGAGAAATGTACAGGGTGACACAGAAAAATAGGAACATTTCTACAATCCAATAAAACTAGAAGTGATGAAGGAAAGAAATTGCATCCATAGTAATTGAAACTTTACAATTTTGCCATTTACGAAACATTGATGGCATTTTTCATTTTTAAAAAATTACATCCTTTAGATGGCGTCCTCCTGTATGAATACATTCATAAAACCTGCTGTTGAGATCCCGCACTGATTGCTGTAGCATGTCAGCTGGTATACTGTGAATTGCATCCCAAATTCTCTGTTTTAACTCATCCAGGGTTCTCGGTCACGTTATGTAGACTTTGCTCTTGAGGTAGCCCCGCAAGAAAAATTCACAAATGGATAAATCTGGTGATCTAAGGGGCCAGGGAATGTTACCGAATTGTGAGATCACACAGTCGCCAAACAATTCTTGCACATATGCCATTGATTGCCATGCAGCGTGTGATGTCACTCAGTCCTGTTGAAGCCAGGCTTCTTGAACGTTTGGAAAGTTGTTCAATGCAGGTATAATGAAAGTTTGTAACATCTCCATGTAACAATTGGCAATGACAGTTACTGTGTTTCATTGTTCATTTGCAAAAAAATACGGTCCGATAATCCGATGTGATGAGTCACTTTACTAGCATGTAAAGTGTGCTCATGAATGTCATTAGGATTTGTGTTTGCCCAGTAACGGTGAGATGAAAATGTGCCTAATCTGACATCCACAACTTGTTTAGATATTCATTGTCATTGTTTATTTTTGTTATCATTTGTTGACAGAATCCTAATCGTAACCAGTAATTGTTGTCCTTCAATTGTTGCACCCTCTGTAGTTCGGACGATTAAATTTTAAATCAAGATGAAGAATTCTGCAAACACTCTCTCAGGACATTCCAACCACTGCTGCTTGCTTACAAATTGAACAACGTGGGTTCCGTATGACAGACTCACGTACAATATCAATGTTTGCTGGAGAACACACACTTCTTGGTCGTCCTGTTTGTTTCTTCTTGAGGGCAGATCCAGTCTCTTAAAAGTTATTAATCCAACATTTTATTGCGTGTTTCAATGGAATGGCATCATGCCATTCTAAATTGTTGGAATCCCTCTGCACCGCTACCAAACTATCATTGTTTTTGTAAAAGAATTTTATGGCTAACACATTCTGTTGTCCATTCCACTGATCCATGATTACTGAAATGGTGGACTGTTACTCACTAACTGTCATGAACCCACAGTGCTGCCACCTGCCCATGGCTGCCACTACTCATATCAAACATTCGTGTTATTCTGCGTCACCCTGTACTTCTGTCACATCCGCAGACATTCAACAGCCAATCCACATTATTTTCTATTTGTACCAGAGTGAAAAATCATTTAAGTAGCAGTGATTAACTTATCTGGAGTCACTACAAGGGAACATAAATTCATTTTAAAAGATCTTAATATGTCTGAGTAAATCACATTGTACTATAGATAACATTAGTAGGTTCCTCAGCAACGTATCAAGTATACAATTTCGACAGCCACCATTCTGTAGCTGTCGCATCTGTAGTGATGAGCAGTTCCTCTTCAAATATGCCAAAGGTCTCACTGAGTCCTTCACAGAGTGAAATTATGCCTTCCAACCTTGTCCAGAAGCAGATCTCCCATGCCTTCCCTTACCAGTCAAGTAACATCCTTCACATACTCATAGTCCAGCCACAAAAGAGCACTCCTCTTGTGACTCAGTACTAGCCAGGAGTGGAGCAACTGAATCACATTCTCCACCAGGCTTCTGACTATTTCCCATCCTGCCCTAAAATAAGAAATGTCCTCCCCACCACTCCCACAGTGGTATTCTGCCACCCATCCAACCTATGCAATATCCTTGTCCAGCTCTATTCCACCCCTAATCCCAACTCCTTGACTTCCGTATGACATCCCTGCAATAGATCCAGTTGCAAGACCTGCCACATACATCCTCTCACTACCATAAACTCCTGTCCTGATACAGGTACCCCTTTCCCATCCAAGATAGGAGCAGCTGTGAAAGCAACCAATTATTACAGACACACAAGCATTCTGCGTGGGTGAGACCACCAAATAATTCAGTCCACATGAATTTCCATTGCCAATCTGTGCCCAAGAGATAGTTGCTGATGCATCTAGCAGCCCTACCCTCTCTCCAACACATCCCTGCACCCTGCCACAGGTGACATTGGCATCTTACTCCACCCCTATCTTGCAATCCTATCCCCTCCACATGCCTCCTCCTTACTCTCATCACTGACCCCAGCAGATTGCTGTTCACTTCAGATGCAATCAGCCCTTAGTGTCTGAAGACAGTAGTCATGTGTCTGTGAGTTGTTGAATGAATGTGTGATAGTTCTACTTCTGAGGAAGGGCTTTGTCTGAAAGTTCAAATATTTCCAGTTTTCTTTTTCAATGTGCCTTTCTGTGAATCAGTGCCTTGAGTAGCATACTATCCTTCCTACGTTGTTATTCCATCCTGGGTTTTCCCTGTTTCATACAAGAGAAAAGAAATGTTCATTTTAGAGGTGACATAGCAATCTATCCTTCCTACTTTGTTATTCCATCCTGGGTTTTCCACTGTTTAATACAAGAGAAAAGAAATGTTCAGTTTAGAGGTGACATAACACGCTGAGAACATTGTGTAAAAAGTGGACATCCAAACCAAGTAAAAGGTGGAAGACTACAGTAAAGAGTAACTAGATGTAGTATATAGAATAAATACCTAAATGTATATGAAAACATGATTTCTATCTTTCAGATTAAAGAACACCATACTCCTTGCTTCAGTCAATAAAAGCACATGGCAGAAATCTTAATATTAAATTCCTGTGAGAGCATACAGGGTGTTTCAAAAATGACCGGTATATTTGAAATGGCAATAAAAACTAAACGAGCAGTGATAGAAATACACCGTTTGTTGCAATATGCTTGGGACAACAGTACATTTTCAGGCAGACAAACTTTCGAAATTACAGTAGTTACAATTTTCAACAACAGATGGCGCTGCGGTCTGGGAAACTCTATAGTATGATATTTTCCACATATCCACCATGCGTAGCAATAATATGGCGTAGTCTCTGAATGAAATTACCCGAAACCTTTGACAACGTGTCTGGCGGAATGGCTTCACATGCAGATGAGATGTACTGCTTCAGCTGTTCAATTGTTTCTGGATTCTGGTGGTATACCTGGTCTTTCAAGTGTCCCCACAGAAAGAAGTCACAGGGGTTCATGTCTGGTGAATACGGAGGCCAATCCACGCCGCCTCCTGTATGTTTCGGATAGCCCAAAGCAATCACACGATCATCGAAATATTCATTCAGGAAATTAAAGACGTCGGCCGTGCGATGTGGCCGGGCACCATCTTGCATAAACCACGAGGTGTTCGCAGTGTTGTCTAAGGCCGTTTGTACCGCCACAAATTCACGAAGAATGTCCAGATAGCGTGATGCAGTAATTGTTTCGGATCAGAAAAATGGGCCAATGATTCCTTTGGAAGAAATGGCAGCCCAGACCAGTACTTTTTGAGGATGCAGGAACGATGGGACTGCAACATGGGGCTTTTCGGTTCCCCATATGCGCCAGTTCTGATTATTGACGAAGCCGTCCAGGTAAAAATAAGCTTCGTCAGTAAACCAAATGCTGCCCACATGCATATCGCCGTCATCAATCCTGTGCACTATATCGTTAGCGAATGTCTCTCGTGCAGCAAATGGTAGCAGCGCCGAGGGGTTGCCGCGTTTGAATTTTGTATGGATAGAGGTGTAAACTCTGGCGCATGAGACGATACGTGGACGTTGGCGTCATTTGGACCACAGCTGCAACACGGCGAACGGAAACCCAAGGCCGCTGTTGGATCACCTGCTGCACTAGCTGCGCGTTGCCCTCTGTGGTTGCCGTACGCGGTCGCCCTACCTTTCCACCACGTTCATCCGTCACGTTCCCAGTCCGTTGAAATTTTTCAAACAGATCCTTTATTGTATCGCTTTTTGGTCCTTTGGTTACATTAAACCTCCGTTGAAAACTTGTCTTGTTGCAACAACACTGTGTTCTAGGCGGTGGAATTCCAACACCAGAAAAATCCTCTGTTCTAAGGAATAAACCGTGTTGTCTACAGCACACTTGCACGTTGTGAACAGCACACGCTTACAGCAGAAAGACGACGTACAGAATGGCGCACCCACAGACTGCGTTGTCTTCTATATCTTTCACATCACTTGCAGCACCATCTGTTGTTGAAAATTGTAACTACTGTAATTTCGAAAGTTTGTCCGCCTGAAAATGTACTGTTGTCCCAAGCATATTGCAACAAACGGTGTATTTCTATCGCTGCTCGTTTAGATTTTATTGCCGTTTCAAATATACCAGTCATTTTTGAAACACCCTGTATTTTTAGTTGATCAAATACTGAAGATAGTAGCATATGGCTGATTTTATAATTTGCCACAAAATAATTTCATAATTGGTATGAATTATTGCTGCATATCTAATTAAGATTTCAGATCACACTGAAGAACAATAAGTTAAATGTTATAGTTTTAGTCTTCAGTGCTCTGTGCTGTATTTTTTAAATCACTTAGTTTACAAGTTTGTGGTAGTTTACAAGATTTTTTTTATAATTTTAGTAATGCAGTAAAAGTAATTTTATCAACTTACTGAGCGGGACTGCTGCCATTCAGAGGTACAGAAAGGTGTCCTAATATCTCAGTTTCATTGCTATATTCTTTCGCTTTTACTACAGACACATAAGCATATCCAAGTACTTCTTCTAAGAATATTTTGAAGATATGACTGGCCAGTTGGTGTGTTATCCTGTCTGAAGCTTCTAAATGTATGTCTGATGTTCGTCCTTGATAATACATGAAACGTTTCGGGCTCACTTCTGAGAAAAGACATCAAATAAAAGTTAAAACAACATTAAAAGGCACATAAATGGGGTACATACAGTAAAATAGTGAGTTATAGTAAATGGACATCATAAGAGAATAAATAGAAGAATTATAAACTTTTGAAACTGGAGACACCCCTTTCCACAAGAATATGGACAAGGAAAATATACAAAAGTATAACATATGATAAGAGTAAAGAATAAGTTACACAGAGTAGAACCACAGTACGAGAATCAAATGACAAATAAATATGAAGCTGGTTAAGCAAACCACATAAATCTATTTTAGCATGAGCTACTGTGGCAGCTTTGATTAAATAAATACATAAGTGTAACCTTTCAAACAATAAATTTCAAAAGATAGGTGTGTAAGAAAAGTGATCACAGTCTTTAAAATATTTTCTGTATTTTAACATTAAAGATACAAACTGGAGCAACAGATTTGTTCAGATATGAGCCAAAAACTCACAAGCATACAGTTAGGGTTGAGAATTGCCAAAGTATCACTGTTGCTTGAATTTAGTTCATTGCAGCACTCCTGAGAGAACACATTGCAAAGACAGAGAAATATCTTTATCCAGAATGTAGACAGTCATGATAAACTGTGTTCATATAATTCACATTATACAGTTAAACAGCTACATCTAGCCAAACAGCATTCAGAAAAGCCATAGCATGATGAGACCTGTATATGTGAACAATATATTGTCTTGGGGGGCGAGGGGGGGTGGAGGGGGGGGGGGGGTGGAGATGAGTGATCTGAAATATTTCCAAGCCTACATAAAGTAAGATAGCAGAATCATACACTGATGAGCAAAAATATTAAGACCATCCTCTTAATAGCCTGTTGGTTCACTACTGGAACACAATAGAGCAGTGATTCTGCATGGCATGGATCTGACAATTCCTTGGGATGTCTCCAGAGGTTTGTGGCACCAGACATCATCACATAATTCCCGTTTGTTATGGACCAGTAGTTTGTGAAAATGGAGCTGGCCCCCAATTGAGTCCCAGATGTGTTCCATGTTCCATCGAATTCCAATCAGACAAATCTGGTGGCTAAAACATCAATGTGAGTTCACTGTATGCCCCTCAAATCAATGTAGCAATATGCTGGTCTGGTGACATGGACAGTTTTCCTACTGGAACATGCCATTGCCAGCATGAAGAGATGCAAATGGCCCACAATAATGTTCACATAGTCCACAGCTGTTGTGTTTGATTACTACCACAGGGCCTACAGAAGTGCAGATGAATGTGCCTCACTGCAAAACACTGCCCCTGCCAGCCTATTCCATGGTGTGGTGCATATTGCACCTGGACTTTGACATATACAGGTATGAGCATTAACCTGATGTAACAAGAAATCAGATTCATCTGACCAAGAAACAGGTTTCCATTGATCCAATCTCAATGATTCCATGCCCATTGTAATCCTAGCAGGCAATGTTGTTGGGAACCTGTAGGGGTTATCTGATACAGAGCCCCAAGGTCAGCAATTTATATGAAATGGTATGTTTTGAAACATTGGTGCCTGCACTAGCATTTCACTCATGTCATCATAATTGCCACAGATCACCACTTATTCTGCTTTACAGACCAGTGAAGCCTTTGATGAGGTGTGCCCATCCAAAACTGTATCGCTAACTTGTGGTTTCACTGTGCCTCAAACCCCTTTCTGTATATGCTCATGAAAGTAACCTGTGAATGGCAGGCCAGCTTCTCTGTTTCCAAGATCCTTGTTTCACATGTACTGGGCCATAACAATCTGTCCTTTGTCAAAGTCACTAAGTCTGTGGATTTCATCTTTGGCCCACATTGTTGTTACAATTATTCCTTATTCATCTCTGCTCCACTTATATACTTTCCTCACCATATCATGTGTGCACAATGCCAGCAGGCAGCATTCACTCGTGCAGTAGGCCATGGACATAAAGGTACAGCTCATTAGTGTAACACACACTTGTGTTCTAAACATTTGTTCTTTCTAATCAGCACCAGCTGCTAAACACACAGCCTAGTTCCTAACTTTCTGTAAATTATATCTTAACTCTAACTGTCCTAGGAATGGAATCTCTGACTCTTACAGAATGCATCTTAAACCACTTTGTTTTTAAGATAGTAAGAAAATTCCAATGTGGTCAAAGGCATTCTTGCAAAACAAAACCAAACAGCAGGAGAGAAAAATATTCATTCATTCAATTCTCATCTTTCACAGATCACATCACGAAAGGGAATCTTCATTGCGTGGAATCAGTAAAAGTATAAACTATTATAAAAGTAAGCAGTTCTTAGAAACTACATTAGTAATTAGCTATTATTAAACTTCTACAAATGGTCTCTAATGTAGTAAGATTATGAGACCACTGGATAAAATACACTAGCCACTTTGGAGCACTGTTCAGTGTAGAACTGAGGCCAGATGGTTGTGTGGCCCCCTGCCACTAACAGAAGTTATAGCAATGAAGTGGTGTGTATGTGCCACTCATTTGTATGGAATCAGCTCAACAAGACAGAATGGTGTGGTCATGTGAGAAAATAGCTGAAAGGAGATACCATGTTTGGATGTGCCCATTAACAACTGCCTGAATTGTTGGTGTATCAACATGGATTACCCAAAGTGTCTACAAGGAATGGTGTAGCACCTGGCCTAGCAACACAGTGTAAGAACAATGGTGATGGAAAGGTCCTAACTTAAAGGGACTGGAGACACAAGTCACACCTTGTCAATGACAGTCAGCTTCAAAACCTGACAGGAGTACCTGCTGAAAGTGAATAGAGATCCATATCATCCAGTTTCCAAGCTAATATTGTGAAGGGAACTGTATGCAATGTATATTTGGAGTCAGGTACCTTGCATAAAACCATTTCTCACAGCAGCTAATAAAACTGCACATCTTTTATGGGTCCAACAACAAGAAAACTGGGCAATATTTGACTGTAAGCATGTAGAACAGTCTGATGAGTCACAATTTTGCCTCTTTTCAATGTGAGTGCACTGACAGCCCAATGAGGGTGTATTTCAGGCCAGAGTTGATTCCCTAATGTTTTGGGGTTGAGTACACTGTGGACATTCCCCTCTTCCAAGGTGATAACAGCTGTGCTCCCAGAGCTGCAAGCATATGTTCCTGGTTGGATGAAAACTCGGGCATCCTTCCTCACCATGACTGGCCAACTAAATCATGCAATTTTAATCGTACAGAACGTGTCTGGGGTTATTTGGAACAATGGGTGTAATCAACATCGCTTGCAATCTGGCACCACTACAGGACTTAAGCATTGATGCATGGTTTCTGCTAGATACGGCATAGCTAAAGGCACTTGCAGACCCTCTTCCTCACTCAATTAAGAGGGACTGGCCCATGAATACCAGGAGAAACCTTGAAAAACTTGTCAGTTTTCTAAACAGTGTAACTCAAAGAATAAGATTTGTAAGCCCACATAATGCTTACTATCTTTTAAGAACATTTTTATGTATGAACCACAGCTTCAGCTCTCATACTTTCTTTGAATTGTATTTTTTCTTGCAAGTGAAATAAACCATGCTAATTACTTATGTACATCATCGGTGTACATTACTCAAAACGCAAACAAAGTACAAGGTTTAATTTTTTCTGTAAGTTCTTTGCACTATTATCTTTAAAGCAGACTACTGAAAACATGGTGCTGTCATAAAATTATTGTACAAAAAATATTTAAGTATCATTATCAAAATGTTTCCAAATGAATTCAGGATATTTCTTCAAAAAAGCATTTTATTTTCAAAGTTAAGCTACAAGAGCACTCTACTTTTTAGTTAAGCATGTTTTAAGATAGTATACAAAATTTCAGCTCTCAGTCTTTAACAGTTTTTAGCCAAAGTGTACCAGAAAATGAAATAATTTAACTTTCAGGAAATTCAAGTTAAAGTTAAAACTTGCTTTTGCTATTAAACTTGCATGGCACTAGTGAATCCCACATCCATATTCATCTTGTTTCCTGTGTTGGTCTTCCTCCCTTCTCCTTTTCACTTCTTCTCATTCTTGCTTCTTTGGTGGCTTCCAATAATGATTTTTCTGCTTTGAAGAGTCTCATTTGGTCAATGACTATTAGAGCTCTATGCATATTTAGAGCACCAGGCACTCCCATCAGTTCCATTACATTAAGCTTTGACACTGTGCCATCATTGATGTCTGGCACACCTATTTTCAAAGTATTTAATCCTACTAGAACAGTTTTTGGTATCCGTTCCCATATACAATTGTTGAAACTTTCATTTGGATTATCATTTAAACATTTCTCTAATAACCTCGTGTCGCTATGATCCATATGTATAGGTTTTATAACTTCCATTATAGCAAATGGAAAGGAATGTTTGTGGTTGTAGGTCTCATCTTGAGTAACAGCCCTCTGGTAGCCACACCATGAATCACTGCCAGGTGGGCAGATGCATTACATGGGTTGTCATCTGTGAAGGATTTATGAAAGCAGGTAGCCCAAATTGCCTTTTTAATTTGCTCAAGTTGATTTTTATTTTGTCTTATGGTTTTTTCATAATCATACTGCAACCTGTCTATTTCTTTGTAAGCCGACTATGTCCACTAATGCACTTTCTATCAGCTAATTTCTTTCCCTTCAAATTCCTCAATATTGTACCTAACATTTTCTGGAGATGTCCAACACATTCCATTTTGTCAATCTTTGTGTCATTCACAAACCTTTTGGTATCCTTTTGAGTCTCCATCTCCTAGGTAAGATGTATACATCATACCATATTTCTCCATTGACCTGTGAAGTATCTTTGCAACACCTTCAGATTCCATATCCCTCCGCTATAACCACTAAAATTAATCAAACATTTATGATTTTCAGTTCCACTAGTACAGCCATGACAGTACTTGGTACTACATTCCACATCAATGACTTTACCATTGTCCAAGGAGGTAGCTGCCACTACACCATTTAGTGAACTACGGCCTCTTCACTGCCAGGATTCATCCACGGCTTCAGACATACATGTATTGCTGTCATTCATATCTACACTTTCGTGAACAGCATTTTTCATATATCATCTGCTACATCTTCTAAAGTCTGTAGAATAATTTTATTGTACCTGTGAAATCTTGTAGGGGGAGGTAAGTCCATAAGGGCACAGAAAATTTGTGCACTGCTGTACACCTCATAGCATAAGCAAGTTTAATATTTGTGTTATACACACTGTTTACTTGTGTCACAAGTACAACCATAATCAGTTAAATCACAAAAATTACAAACAATTCTTAATTTTGTTGCACAACCTCTCCCTAACTACCTTCACACCACTATTGCCACAGTCCTTATTATTTATAGGTCAGATAGAGCAGACAGTTCAACAATAACACAATATGAATCAATAGTTAACATCTCTATATTATCAGCATTAATACTGTCAAGCCAACTGTCCAAATATTTCAGTTTTAGCTTCGATTCACTTGGAGTAGATTGCAGCTTGTTCAAGTGCTGAATCATATTGTATTTCAGTATTAGCAGAGTTAATCCATTTGGTGAACCAATTTCCATAAAATTTATTTCTTAATTCTTCTGATTGTTTTCAAGTGGAATAAGAAACTAACACACACAATTAGAAACTCACGTACACAATTACTTCACTGTAAACAGAATATTTGCACCAAAACAACAGCAAACAATGACTCAACACTCTGTATAAACAAAAGATAAACAACTGTAAAGCTTTCATGGGTTATCTAACTTAAGATGACTAAAAAGTCATTAAACAAATGAGAACAAATCTTTATTTTTAACAGAGCTGACTGTGTGCCATGGGGATGTCATGGTGTGTGCAGACACTTTTAAATTCCTCTAATTTTGGTACTTTCTGTGTTCCATTTTCCTGGAAGTAAAATTTTTCCTGTTCCAAAAACTATGGAGAATTTCTTAAGACAAAAATTAAACAATCGCTTTTTTGTCAGTTATTCACGTGCAAGCCCCTTAAGGCGGTTATCAAGGCTAACAGCCACATTTCATGATATTAGCAAGGTATGTCCATGAAGAGAGGGCAGGTGTCTAATTTTTTGTTCGATGCACTTACTGTTAGGTTCAGAAAAATACTGACATAAAGCTATAGCTCCTAGTTTGCAAAATCTTGAGCATGAAAGGTATTGAGATGCTTGAGACGTAGCTGTTATGAATCAATGTATTACTTTAAAAAATTAATAGTGGCCATATTAAATGATGATTGTGTGCAAGCAGGCTGATAGTTCTAAGTAGCGATACTTAGCGTACCGGTATATATTTGGTTCATGGAAGTAAATAGATAACACCTGCCGAACATTAAGGAAGTGTTCCAATTTTTGATGTTACTAGTTTACATTTAGCTGACATAGGCACAGATAATATTAAGTAGAATAATGATTATTTATTGTAAATACTGTGTACAGATTACATTTCTGTGAGTTAACTGTTGTTAATGTATACCTTGACTTGTTGCACATCTCCAAAGGTTAACCTCCTCAATGTGATCTACAGAATATGATGAATGAAAGTACATGGGTCTAGTTGCAGTTTTCAATAATTTAAGAAAACTCCGCCGACTTGTTTTGTGTAGTTTCTAACTGCCTGTAATCAGTCTTAGTCATAGCTTGGACAACTTCCTGTCAGTACCAAATGGTTTGAGTTTGAGGAATTACTGCTTGAATACCATTTCACTTTGCACATATTTGCAACATTAGGAAACTGAAGATCATGAGACCTGCCCTCTTGCATTCAGAATGCAGTTTTTCACCATTTTCTGAGCTCCTTATTTAGTTGATAGTAACACCCACCATCAGTGAATGGAAGGCAGTGAGTAAACTTCCATGTTCTGACAAATCATCATCCTCTCTGACTCACGTCCAAATCTTCTTTTTCTGGAATCTCCTTGGTACCCACATATTTCGTCTTCACTGATCGTGCTTGTTTAGTGAGGCCTTGAAAAATACTTTGTAAGAAAAGGGTTACAGCAAAATAACTTGAGAGCTGTTTAGGTCAGTTTTATCTACCATCTTATGGAATGGGTGTAAGGTAGCAGAAAGACATACAGCTCCAGGTAGGCTATCAATACATCTAATGCAGGTAGTGCTGATATGGTTTCCAGTGATTAATTTGTGTTCTATAACCTCCTAAATAGTTAGCATATGATGGATGATAATAATTTCATTCATAGAATGGATGGAAAAGATTGCAGAAGCTTTTTGAAAATACAATAAAAAATAAGAACAAATATTGGTATGGTCAAGTGAACAGCTGTATGAAAATCTTGAGAGTTTGCAATATTCTCCAACAAATCACTTTTGAGATCTTACTCTAGTATGCAGGACAATCACTCACCTTCAAAGTCCTGCCAGTAACATTTATATCAACCAAACAACAGAAATCCAGGATGGAATAATGACATTTTATGAAAAGGACAGTTGCTACTCACCACATAGTGGAGATGCTGAGTCACAGGGCACAACAGAAAGACTGTCATCAAGTAAGCTTTCAGCCAGAAAGGCCTTCATCAGAACTATACAACACACACATACACACACACACACATATACACACACAAATGTAACTCATACACATATGGCCACAGTCTCTGGTGCGGTGAGTATCAATTGTCCTTTTCATAATATGTCATTACTCCATCCTGAATTTTCACTGTTTGATTTTGTCTAACGGCTTTCCTCCCATTCTGCAACCCTGTGCTGTTTTTCTCCTTTGTTACCATTTTCTGAGACATTACTATACTCAGTGCCTGTCCTTATTCCTCTTCTTTCCTGTGTTTCACTTGTCACATTCCAAAGATGCACTGCACACTCTACTTATGAGCTATGTTGCATCAACTGCTTCGACCATGCACAACAGACAGCTGCAAGCTTCTTCCATGTGCTGCTGCCTACAGTCTGGCTGAACAGATGGAGACTGTGGTTATGTGTGTGTGTGTGTGTGTGTGTGTGTGTGTGTGTGTGTGTGTGTGTGTGTGTGTGTATTTGTTTGTTTGTTGTCAACTTCTGATGGAGGCCTTTTGGCTGAAAGCTTACTTGCTAACAGTCCTTTTGTTGTGCCTATCCGCAACTCAGCGTCTCCAGCATGTTATTTATATCAGTCATACACTTATGAGTTATCTCAAGAATGTAGGTTTTACAAGATGAAAGATCTAACATACTCCAACATATTTCAGCACTTCTGTACTTTCTGAACCAACATTTACAACAATTATACACTCTTGAGTTGCCTGAATGTACTGTGTTAGAAATATATCTCTGCACAGTTTGTTTGGTTTCTGAAATTTAATTTATTTTTGCCATAATTCATATTTTACAACAAGTGCACCTGATTGTTGAGACATGCAAAAATGATTCAATTATCAAAGAGACATATAGGGCCTATTGTAGTCAATGTGCAAAAAGGTCAAATGCCACTACACATGCAGTCTATTTCTGCCTTTATCCAAATTTATTGGTATTAATCCAGAAAGTTGGATACTTTCTGACCACTCATTAAGGTTTCAGTGCAGTAAGTAAAAAGACATTCAAATCTAATTTTAGCAACAGCATTAATTACCAACAAAATCAAAAATACCGAGGGACACTGTAGTAAATCATTTACTTACCTTTTCTGTTTGTTAGACACCAGTTGGCTTCCATGTATGGAAGCATAACAAGCAGCAAAGACAGCCTTAACAACATCATTTTGTTTGAAAAATCTGAAAAAGGAAAGCAGAAAGATTTTTTAAAAAATCTGGAAGAGCTTTATATCATGAATACTGCCATGTGGTATGATGACAATGTGTTTTTGCAGTATGGCTAAATGGAAATGAAATATAATGAACATGGGAATATAGGAATATATAAATTAGATAAAATGGTAAAGTAGTAAGCTAGTGCCTTAGATAAAGTCCCACTTGGAAAAAATTAAGAATTTACTGAAATGACAAGTGATGGAACAGAGGGAAAACTGGAGGCAGGGGAGCTGGTGGACAAGGAGAAAGAGAAGAGGAGTGGGAGATGAACATAGGATGAATATTACATCTATAAACATATAAAAATGAAAAAGCAGGTACAATCCAAATAATAGCAATGTAATACCATGTACAATAAATGTAGCGAAAGCTGTAGAAATTTTAAGAGGTTTTTTGGAAATCAGAAGAACATTTGCTACTAAAACAGCAAAACTAAACCATCATCTGAACTATGATAGTTTTTATAATCTTAGCATGCAACCCCCATACACATGCCCATACCAACAGCTACAGTTACACAGACTATTCATGAGCAGTTTCCTCAGCTCAAGGATAGGCGTTGTGTGTGTGTGGGGGGGGTGGGGGCTACTGGAAAAGGAGGAGTCAACCAGTATTAAGAGACAATAAAGAGGGAGGCAGGTGGTTCTCAGCAGCAGTGGCAAAGTCAGCATGGTAAGGAGGGAATAGGAGGTTTAGACCAGGGGAAGTGCACAACTGTAGTAAGCCAGAAGAGGGGGAGTGGGAAATTCAAATGCCATAGGTACTGACACACCTACTGAACTCACTGATGTGGTGGTCCACAGCAAGTAATCAAGTTTTCAGTAAGCTACTGTTTCATGGTGGCCAATCATGTGGACAACCAACTGGTTACTTGTTATTGCCACACAGAATGCTTCACAGTAACTGCAGAACTGCTGGTAAATAACATGGCTGTCTTTACACAGTAGCTTACATTTGACTGGAAAGGAAATCTAATGGCCATATTTCAAACAGTGATAAATGTATACTGACGTCTAAGGGCAAAGCATGACTGTTAATGAACAATGGTGAAATTTTAGGTTCGCCTTGAAGGAATAGTGAATTTCACTCACTGACAATGCATTCATCTCTTGCTCATCATATGCACACATCACTGTTCCCAATAACCTTAAGTACCAGATTGTTCACTGTAAGAGGGTGCACCAGGAACAGCACAAGAGTCTCAGTTAGCTCAAACTTAAATATTTTTGAAGTGAAATTGTGTCACTGCTTTGACCCAGACCAATGCTTCCTGGTATTGAAACACTCAAAAACCAACACTGATCAACCTCTGAATCATTGTTGATGAAATGTCAACTCACTGCATACATACAATAATACTTGTTCCATAGCTCATGAATACGACATTTCATAATGATGTGGAACGTGCTACTTTAATGTTTGTTTTCTTTACACAAAATAATTAATTATTTCATTTATTTATTTATATTTTTTTCTGCAGTTGCCATTCAGAAATTCTTTTAATTTGCTTTTAGATGTTGGTTGGCTATCTGTAAGACTTTTAATGCTATCTGGCAAATTACCAAAGATTTTTGTGGCAGCATAATTCACCTCTTTCTGTGCCAAAGTAAGATTTAATCCAGAATAGTGAAGATCATTCTTTCTTCTAGTGTTGTAGCTATGCACTTCACTTTTCAAACTGGTATGAGTTATTAATAAAAAAAATTTTAAATGAATATATGTATTGTAAAGGTACTTTGGATATCCAGAGTTCCTTAAATAAATGTTTGCAAGGTGGTATTGGGAGGGCTCCAGCTATTATTCTCATTACTCACTATTGTGCAATGAATACTTTCTCTCTTAATGATGAAGTGCCCCAAAATATAATGCCATATGAAAGCAGTGAATGAAAATAGGCATAGGTGGCTCATTTACTGATGTTTATCACCAAAATTTTCAATAATCCTCATAGCGTAAGTAGCTGAACCTAACCGTTTCAGCAGATCATCTATGTGTTTCTTCCAATTCAATTTCTCATCAGTGCACACACCCATAAATTTTGAATATTCTGCCTTAGCAAAAGATTTCTGTCCATGGTTTATATTTAAAAATGGTGTTATGCCATTTATTGGACAGAATTGGATAGACTGTGTTTTCTCAAAACTCCATACATTACTCTAGGAGTTATTAAATTAATTAAATATGTAATGTAATTATGATGTTATATTTATGATGTTGGGCATTTGAGTTCTTTCCCCCCTAGTGTCAGACTGTATATTTGTTCTTGATACCAATGTAAAAATATAATCAAAGAATAAATAACTGAAATAACAAAATACAAATAATGCAATGGAGCTATTAACTATTGGCTCAAGTAGCAGCTGGCCTTTCTCCATGGATAGAATTCATCACCTAGCCAAACAATCTGACACATACCTCAAAAGCTCAAGTTATTTTTTTTCTATGTAGGCTAGACATTGCAGTATATACTGCCTTGTTTATCTATTCATCAGTTTTTAATTCTTCTTAGGACTTCCTAATTTGCTTCATCTGAAGATATTCTGTATAAATAAAGATTGCAGATTATCTGAAACTCTGGTCATCCCATTCAAGATCTGTTCTCAATACACTATACAAAATTTAGTGCTAGGATTGGTGCTAAGACATTCAAAAATCCCCCATACCTGCCCTATGGGCAAGGATGAGTAGGTAGTAGTCCAACATGCTTCCCTTCAAGCATAGATTTTACAAACTGATATTTTTTTTAAATGTACAGAAAAGAGAAATGATCAAATATTTGATGTGACATTTGATGGGGGTGATGTGAGTGCTCTAGGTAGTTAGGGATAAGATTGATGCAGATGCTTTCCGCAGGAGGTCATGTATGTGAATGGAAAGTATCGAATGTGTAGGATTTGGTGTTAGATTGTGGGAGGGTTTGAAAAGTTTTTAGATCAATAATGCAGCTGTAATTACTAAATAAAATATGGGATATGTGGCCATGTCAAAGAGTGGACTGAGAACTCCCTGATGAACAGAAAGCAACAGGTTTTTCCGGATGTAGAAACACTCCTAGATACAAAGGAAATTTTGGATGTACCCCATAAAAGTGTGATAGTCATAAATGCTCAAATCTGTTAATGATTTAGTTGTTAGTTTCTATGTAAGACTCATATACATTATTGTCTATGAAGGAGGAGACCATGACAAAATATTAGCCAATTATTGAAACTGACCACTACATCACACACCAAAAGAATTTTGTCGAAACTGTCTTTGGCAGGGAAAACTTGCACACATATTTGTCAGAAGAAGCTATTAATCTGGTTTTCCTATTTAAACATTCAATGGACATGTAATTGGACTACTGAACTGGGCTCAACTGAAGGAGGAAACATATTGCTTGCGTATGGTAGCGTGAGTATTTTACAGTTTTTTCGATATCCACTCCACCCTCCTGCAAGACTTTACCAAGAGGTGAAAGACCTGTCAGTGGATGTAAGATTGTAGGTATCAACAGCATGCTATAAAAGATCAACTTTCTGCACAAAATATTTGTTAGATGAAAAACAGAATATGTGCAAGAGCAACTCTCACATACATGAAAGACTTCAGGGATTTAACTGTGCCAGAAAGAGTTTATCACAACAAATCTACAAAGCAGAACTGTCCTATGCATCTAGTTACTGACTCGTTAACATCATAGTGCTAACAGCATCATAGCGCTAACAATGACAAGCAGCATCAGCTGAGATTACCATTGTGACATTGTCACTAATAGTTAACAGTGGCCCTAAATCTATTTCATTTACAGTGTTTGATCTCCATAATTAATTTCTTTTGTTAATGTACATTCTTGGATCTGAATTATAAAATGAAATTACAAACAAGTGGACAACTGAACCACAAATGTGCAACCACAGTATTGACATATTCCAAATAAAACAGGTTCAAAATTTAAACTTGCATAAAACAACAGCCCTACTTGGAAGATATCAATGCTGTAGGGCACAGCTGCTGTGGAGTTAACTACATATTTGTGATTACCACATGTTATTACAAAGATCTGAGCATGTTCATCACTGAATGAAACAACTTAGGACTTTTCACAAAAAATGTAATCAAAGATTGTGAATAAAATAGTTTGAACAAGACTTTTGCTAAAAATTATAATAAGATTTAGGTAGCTTCTAAAATACTTGAAATTTAGGAGGCATTGCATCACATTATAACATTAAATCATTAGAATTTCAAAGGTGTGTAGAGGGAGGATGCACTGAACGTTGCCAATTTAAAGGCTATGTTGAACGCATATAGAATGAAAAGTTATGAAGGAACAATGATCATTCTGTATCATTGTCTTCTGCCAGCATTTAACATTGCATTGAAAGATAACTACACATAACAGATGCAAAGTTTGAGTTACAAGATGGAATCAAAGCCCCCAACTGTTGACCTTTGTGAATGCTGTCCGTCATTGAAGTTGTAGTCATTGCAAGAAGTAATTCCGTTACATATAAAAAGCTGGGTGTTACAGTTTTTAGGGATAAAAACAAACAATGGAAAATCCTTGATGGAATGTAACAATATTATGAGAAGGAAAGTTGCCACTCACCATACAGCAGAGATGCTGAGTCGCAGCTGGGCATAGCAAAAAAAAAATTTCACATTTAAAGCTTTCGCCCAATGACCTTTTTCAACAATAGACACACATATGCGTGCACACACACACACACACACACACACACACACACACACATATTCACTCACGAAAATGCAACTCACACACACGACTGCTGTCTCAAGCAACTGTGTGGTTTCAGTTGCCTGAGATTGCAGTCGTGTGTGTGAGTTGCATTTTCGTGAGTGAATGTGTGTGTGTGTGTGTGTGTGTGTGTGTGTGTGTGTGTGTGTGTGTGAGCGCATCTGTTGTTGACAAAGGCCATTGGCTGAAAGCTTGAAGTGCGAAAATCTTTTTGTTGTGCCTATCTGCGACTCAGCATCTCCACTATATGCTGAGTGGCAACTTTCCTTCTCATAATATAGTTTTTAAGAATATGATCATATAAGCTCAGTTCATTGTCAGGATACTCTGAAAATGTAGAGTACAAAGTGGTGCTAGCAAAATACTTGTGCAACTTGTCGCAGAAAAATGGATCAATGATTGGGACCCATATACTGGTGTTAACTTGGATATGACGGCTGGGGTGCCATATCTGCTGAAGAGTAATTTGGTGACAAACAAAAACAAATGAGGAAGGGCGAAAGGCAAGGGAAAGAGGAAAGGTGAGGTTTCAAGATGGGAGAGGGGTAAAAAAAAAGAAGAAGAAGAAGAAGAAGAAGATCAAGAACAAGAAGGGAATCAATTGGAGGGCACTAAACTGGGAAGGGAGCAGAGATTTATGGAAAGGAATCTTGAAGATGTTCTGAGGGTACTGTGTAAAACAACAGTTTCATGACGCCTACCTCGTTTTCAGCTACTGTATAGGACTATTCTCGTCATTCCTAGTGGCTAACACAACTAAAGTGTACACAATATATTTTCCATTTGTTAGTTTTTGTGTTACATGTCCACATTGATGCAGTGAAACAATGGAAAACGGAACGCATTATTATTGCAAGTAGTGACAGTGTGGACTGCGTGATTTTCCATGTTTTGAACTGTTTCACATAAAAAATGATAACTGAAGTGGGTACCTTTTACTTCATTATAAAATAATGTAGACCTCAATAAATGAATAAAAGTCCAAGCAGTGACAAATATTAAACAAGATATGGTGAAGTCGAAGTTACCGACATTACACCCCTGCAAGATTATTATGCCACTGGACCCAAGTCATGTAGACATAACAGGGGATATTCGATGTACACAGTCCGCAGCTCGTGGTCGTGCGGTAGCGTTCTTGCTTCCCACGCCCGGGTTCCCGGGTTCGATTCCCGGCGGGGTCAGGGATTTTCTCTGCCTCGTGATGACTGGGTGTTGTGTGATGTCCTTAGGTTAGTTAGGTTTAAGTAGTTCTAAGTTCTAGGGGACTGATGACCATAGATGTTAAGTCCATAGTGCTCAGAGCCATTTGAACCATTTGGATGTACACACCACGTGATCAAAAGTATGTGGGCACCTATTAGTGGACATTAAGACGTGGTGCTACCTCCCTTCACCTCTATGACAGCCTGAAGTCTGCTAGGGACATTTTGCATGAGGTGCCTCAACACTGTGGAGGAATAGCAGCCCACGGTTCCTCAAGAGACAAAACTAGGGAAGGTATTGGCACTGCAGTCTGGAGCAAAGTTAACGTTGCAGCTCATCCCAAATGTGTTCCATTGGGTTCTGATCGGGCCTCTGGCCAGGCCAGTTCATTTCAGTAATGTTGTTGTCCACAAACCATTGCCTCACAGACGCTGCTTTATGATACGGTGCATTGTCATGCTGATACAAACAGTCGTCCTCTCCAAACTGTTTCTCTACTGTTCGTGGTACACAATACTGTTAAATGTGGTCACATCCTATATTTGGGATTGAATTATTTCAGTCCAAATACAGCTGGCATCGGTACCTCCTTGAAATACTGTTCATATCCTTTAGCATTTACTTTTCTTAAGCACAAGGAAGAGACTACACCCTGTGACAAACAGCCCTTCACCGAACCAACTTCTCCTACATACTTCACTTGATGGCAGGTAACTTTCTGCAGGCATTTGCCAAACCCAAAACCTTCCATCAGAGTGCCTCAGACTACAGCGTGATTCAGCACTACAAATCAGTTGTTTTCAATCATTCACTTTCTAGTGGCATCGCTCCTTAAAACATCTCGAGTGTTGCTCATCACTGCCCAATGTCGGCCAGTTACCATTTGCTAATGTGCTACAGCATACTTGAGCCGTCGCACTAAAATTATGCCATTTCTCTTCGTATGCAAGCCATAAATCACACTAAAATTACACCTTTCTATGCCGTAATAACTAGAAACCAGTATCGAGTGCTGAAATGATGGTCAGCCCCACTACGATCAAATGAGAGAGGTGCTGCAGCTGTCTATTTTCGACTCCACATCTCTGATGTGACATCATCGCTACCGGCACAGGGCACCGTTGTTCACAGTACCAGTTCATCATTTTTTCTTACGAATTGCATGTGTGCAAGCTTAGAGTACATGGGGTTTATTAGGAGTGGCTGAAGTAAAGGTTCTGTGAGCAAACAGATGCCGGCATTGAAGCTCAGCGGTTCGGTCAGAGGGTTAGCGGCCCTTTGTTATACGAAGGTGGTTTGAAAAGTTCTCGGAATCACCACGAGAGGTCAGCGCTAGCGCAACGAGTTGTTCATGTGATATTCATTGGACTGTTGCCTGTAAACACGTGCCACTTCCCTGCTCCTGGAAGAGACTGTGGGGGTGATTTGGCTCTGTTATTGTTCCCGCGTAGTGATTTGCGAATATGGAAAAAAATCGATATTCGCGCAGTGATTAAGAAGTTCGTAAAGAAAGGTATGAAAGCAAAGCACATTCATGCCGATTTCCAGAATACACTGGGGGATTGTGCTCCTTCATATTCAGCTGTTGTCAAGTGGACAAATGAATTTAAATTTGGTCGGTAGAGCTCTGTGCAGTGGTCAGCCAGAAATAATTGCAAAAGTGCCCAAAATGGTCATGGTGGATCACAGATTCAAAGTGTGTTAAATTGCTCATGGTTGCCAGACGTCATCTGAAAGGGTATATCATATTTTAACTGAAGAATTGGAAATGAGAAAATTATCTGCAAGATGGGTGCCGCAGCTCTTGACGCTGGGTCAAACACGCATGAGAATGGACATACAGGAACAATGTTTGGCCTGTTTTAGTAGAAACGAATAAGATTTGTTGTGCCAGTTTGTGACCAAAGATGAAACTTGGGTGCACTATTCCCCAGGGACAAAAAAACTGTCAAAACAGTGGAAACATGCTGATTCTCCGCCATTAAAGAAAGCAAAGACAATTCCTTTGGTGGGAAAGGCCATGGCATCAATGTTCTGGGATGCGAAGGGAATTCTGTTTGTAGATTACCTTCCCACTGGGCAAACAATTTCTGGACAATACTATGCCAACCTCCTGGACAAATTGCAGCAAAAGATACACGGAAAAAGGCCAGGATTAGCAAGTAAGAAAGTCATCTTCCATCAAGACAATGCGCAACCGCACACATGTGCCGTCGCCTTGGCAAAATTACACGAACTAAGGTATGAACTGTTGCCACACCGCCGGCCGCGGTGGTCTAGCGGTTCTAGCCGCTCAGTCCAGAACCGCGCGGCTGCTACAGTTGCAGGTTCGAATCCTGCCTCGGGCATGGATGTGTGTGATGTCCTTAGGTTAGTTAGGTTTAAGTAGTTCTAAGTTCTAGGGGACTGATGACCACACATGTCAAGTCCCATAGTGCTCAGAGCCATTTGAACCTTTTTTTTTTTTTTTTGCCACACCCACCTTATTCACCTGATATGGCACTGTCAGACCTCCATCTGCAAATTTTTCTTGGTGGCCGAAGATTCACTTCAAAAGGAAAATTGATAGCCGGAGTTTACAACTATTTTGCAGGCCTGGAGGAAACTCATTTTCAAGGTGGGATCAAGGCACTGGAACATCGTTGGACCAAGTGCATTAATCTACAAGGAGACAACATTGAAAAATAAAAAAAGTTTCATGATGTAAGTACTTTTTTCTATTTCTTTCCAACAACTTTTCAAACTACCCTCGTAAGCATACTGTGTGAATGGATCAACAACGAACATCGCAGGTGTCAGGGGACATCTGCACTGAACAAATGCAACAAACAATAAGAAACGAAATGACATAAAAAAGTAGTTGGCCAAGGTGACTTGTAATGCGTTGAACCAAGCTTGAGCCCTACTGTTACCAATATTTTTTTCATCATTTTATTTTATTACTCACGATGTTAAACAATTATAAAATTGAAATATATCTAAACAGTTCAATATTTATGTGCATAAAAGTAATATATTCAGTTTCGTTACGATTATTACCCTTGTAAGTAAAAAAGCTATAGATGGTCGTAAAAAAGAGAAAGTATATGAGCAGATTTAGAATGAAAGCTTTTATCCCATAGCGATGAATGTATTAAAAGAAGGTGGTATTTTCTACTTTTACCGTATCAATTTTATTTATTCCTGTCTACCTTCAGCCTTCTAGGGCTATCTTGTACTTCTCCTGTAGCATTTGTAAATCAAAACGGATAGAAAACACAAATTTAAAGGCGCTGACAGAGCTTGAAGGCTTAGTTGTGTTCTAAACTTTGCAGTTGAGTGGTCGACTGTCTTGTTCTGCATCAGTTAAACTGCTGACTCTGTCGTAGGGGACACCGGAACACACTGGCACAGCACCACGATTTCCAGTTGCTTCTATTTCGTTAAACTGGCGTTAGACAATACCGTCGTCTTTCCACAAACGCATTTAGATCTGTGGTCGTCAAACTTGCATGCTCAAGGGCCAATATTGACATTTTGGGGCGGCACCTTGGGCTGCGTATGTATCAATCTTATTATTAACTGGTAACCTGCATAAACTACACTCCTGGAAATGGAAAAAAGAACACATTGACACCGGTGTGTCAGACCCACCATACTTGCTCCCGACACTGCGAGAGGGCTGTACAAGCAATGATCACACGCACGGCACAGCGGACACACCAGGAACTGCGGTGTTGGCCGTCGAATGGCGCTAGCTGCGCAGCATTTGTGCACCGTCGCCGTCAGTGTCAGCCAATTTGCCGTGGCATACGGAGCTCCATCGCAGTCTTTAACACTGGTAGCATGCCGCGACAGCGTGGACGTGAACCGTATGTGCAGTTGACGGACTTTGAGCGAGGGCGTATAGTGGGCATGCGGGAGGCCGGGTGGACGTACCGCCGAATTGCTCAACACGTGGGGCGTGAGGTCTCCACAGTACATCGATGTTGTCGCCAGTGGTCGGCGGAAGGTGCACGTGCCCGTCGACCTGGGACCGGACCGCAGCGACGCACGGATGCACGCCAAGATCGTAGGATCCTACGCAGTGCCGTAGGGGACCGCACCGCCACTTCCCAGCAAATTAGGGACACTGTTGCTCCTGGGGTATCGGCGAGGACCATTCGCAACCGTCTCCATGAAGCTGGGCTACGGTCCCGCACACCGTTAGGCCGTCTTCCGCTCACGCCCCAACATCGTGCAGCCCGCCTCCAGTGGTGTCGCGACAGGCGTGAATGGAGGGACGAATGGAGACGTGTCGTCTTCAGCGATGAGAGTCGCTTCTGCCTTGGTGCCAATGATGGTCGTATGCGTGTTTGGCGCCGTGCAGGTGAGCGCCACAATCAGGACTGCATACGACCGAGGCACACAGGGCCAACACCCGGCATCATGGTGTGGGGAGCGATCTCCTACACTGGCCGTACACCACTGGTGATCGTCGAGGGGACACTGAATAGTGCACGGTACATCCAAACCGTCATCGAACCCATCGTTCTACCATTCCTAGACCGGCATGGGAACTTGCTGTTCCAACAGGACAGTGCACGTCCGCATGTATCCCGTGCCACCCAACGTGCTCTAGAAGATGTAAGTCAACTACCCTGGCCAGCAAGATCTCCAGATCTGTCCCCCATTGAGCATGTTTGGGACTGGATGAAGCGGCGTCTCACGCGGTCTGCACGTCCAGCACGAACGCTGGTCCAACTGAGGCGCCAGGTGGAAATGGCATGGCAAGCCGTTCCACAGGACTACATCCAGCATCTCTACGATCGTCTCCATGGGAGAATAGCAGCCTGCATTGCTGCGAAAGGTGGATATACACTGTACTAGTGCCGACATTGTGCATGCTCTGTTGCCTGTGTCTATGTGCCTGTGGTTCTGTCAGTGTGATCATGTGATGTATGTGACCCCAGGAATGTGTCAATAAAGTTTCCCCTTCCTGGGACAATGAATTCACGGTGTTCTTATTTCAATTTCCAGGAGTGTAGTATCTTATGAGCCACCAAAAGACTAGCTGTAGTAACGGTGCAGTAAGTTGGCCTGAGGCCCCCAAGCAGTGATCATCAGAATTTGGCAGCATTCGAACACTTCGTGTCGACTGCTCTGTTGCAGATTCGTGCCGCCCTCACCAACCCCAAAGTTGTGGCACTGTATTTGTCTGACGAAGTGTTGTTCTGTTGCCTGTATGAGCGGATGAATAACTTATTAGTAACAATACTTGTAATTATCTTTAAATGCATTGTGCAGTTTGACGAGTCCCGCCCGTTCATGTGTTTTCAGCACTGGCAGACAAACAATGCAATATCCTACCTCTCACATGCTGCAGTGGCGTCGCTACTTGCCCCTAAGTAAGCAAAATCAAGCACATATTAAAATACACGGTCTAGTCACATTACTGTGACCATCGCCTGCGTTCGATGTAAAACCGCAATAACCACTCACAGACGGCAGGTAGCAGCACAAGCGGTGGAGGGTACGTAAAGTACGCCGCTCTGATTGGGGGTTTAGTTTATTCCTCGCAATGTTAAACAATTATAAAATTCAAATATATTTAAACAGTTCAATATTTATGTACATAAAAATAATATATTCAATTTAGTTACGATTACTACCCTTGTAAGTAAAAAAGCTATAGTTGGTCGTAAAAAAGAAGCAAGTATATGAGCAGATTCAGAATGAAAGTGTTTTTTCCCATACTGGGGAGCACAGTAATGAATGTATTAAAAGAAGGTGGCATTTTCTTCTTTTACCGTATTAATTTCATTTGTTCCCGTCTACCTTCAGCCTTCTAGGGCAATCTCGCGTGATCTTGTGCTTCTGCTATAGGAAACTGTATCTTGCACACACAAATGTCAGCTAATTTAAATTTGTACTTTCTATTTTTTTTTTCTCCAAAAGTTTATGAATGTCATGCTGTCAAACCGACAGGACAGTATTTGTAGATCAAACTGAATAGAAAACACACACGATCACATATATTTACTAAATGTTTTAATGCAATTTTTCTTCTACGCTTTGCGTTGTACGGCATTATAGCAGCCTAAATGTAATTTCATATCCGTTGCTACAGATATATACCGCATTTGAGATGAATATACAGGGTGGTCCACTGATCGTGACCGGGCCAAATATCTCACGAAATAAGCGTCAAACGAAAAAACTACAAAGAACGAAACTTGTCTAGCTTGAAGGGGGAAACCAGTTGTCGCTATGGTTGGCGCGCTAGATGGCGCTGCCATAGGTTAAACGGATATCAACTGCGTTTTTTTTAAATAGGAACCCCCATTTTTTATTACATATTCGTGTAGTAAGTGAAGAAATATGAATGTTTTAGTTGGACCACTTTTTCCACTTTGTGATAGATGACGCTGTAATAGTCACAAACGTATGGCTCACAATTTTAGACGAACAGTTGGTAACAGGTAGGTTTTTTAAATTGAAATACAGAACGTAGGTACGTTTGAACATTTTATTTCGGTTGTTCCAATGTGATACATGTACCTTTGTGAACTAATTATTTCTGAGAACGCATTCTGTTACAGCGTGATTACCTGTAAATACCACATTAATGCAATAATTGCTGAAAATTATGTCCGTCAACCTCAGTGCATTTGGCAATACGTGTAACGACATTCTTCTCAACAGCGAGTAGTTCGCCTTCCGTAATGTTCGCACATGCATTGACAATGCGCTGACGTATATTGTCAGGCGTTGTAGGTGGATCACGATAGCAAATATCCTTCAACTTTCCCCACAGAAAGAAATCCGGGCACGTCAGATCTGGTGAACGTGCGGGCCATGGTATGGTGCTTCGACGACCAATCCACCTGTCATGAAATATGCTATTTAATACCGCTTCAACCGCATGCGAGCTATGTGCTGGACGTCCATCATGTTGGAAGTACATCGCCATTCTGTCATGCAGTGAAACATCTTGCAGTAACATCGGTAGAACATTACGTAGGAAATCAGCACACATAGCACCATTTAGATTGCCATCGATAAAATGGGGGCCAATTATCCTTCCTGCCATAATGCCGCACCATACATTATCCCGCCAAGGTCGCTGATGTTCCACTTGTCGCAGCCATCGTGGATTTTCCGTTGCCCAATAGTGCATATTATGCTGGTTTACCTTTCCTTAATCTATTTTCTAAGGTAAGTCGTAGGGTCAGTATTGCCTCATGTGTTCCAACATTTCTACGGGATCCAAACAGATCTTCCCCGAGGTCGGCTTCTATCAGTTTTTCCATTCGTCTGTAAAGAATTCGCGTTAGTATTTTGCATCTGTGACTTATTAAACTGATAGTTCGGTAATTTTGACATCTGTCAACACCTGCTTTCTTTGGGATTGGAATTATTATATTGTTCTTTAAACCCTGGTTGATTTCGTCATTCTGAAAGGCACAATAGATCAACACAAGTACGCATCTACCCTTGGGGACCATGTCCACCCCAACATGCTATTCGTTTTTCCTCGGCACGACAGCATTTACGTACAGTACGTTGCAAATAGCTCGCAGTGTTCGTGCGTGATTCGAAGAGCGCCAGGATTAGCTCACCTTACTCCCCTGGCCACCAGAGTCCCCGGATTAAAACGTAAACGACAATATGTGGAACCACCTCGATCGGGTTGTTAGCGCTTTGAATCCTCAACCGAGAAACCACGGCGCTGGAGTCGGCATGGCTCCACATCTCTGTCGGTATCTTTCAGAACCTGACTTACTCTCCTACGGCTCGTCTCGCATCGCAAAAGGTGGTGACTATTCAGACTTCGAACAGGTGGTTACATTAATGTGACCCAACTTGGTATTACTGTCTCTTTTGTTTGTTACGGAACAGGAAGCTGCACTCCTAACAAGTTCTTAACGTTAGTTGGCGTTTTGCGATTCGACTGTTACATACTGTGTGCATATTATTATAACCTACGGCTGATAACCACGAGCCACACGAATACTTGATTCGGGCGCATGCGCTAATTTAAATTGTCGAGCGAAGATGGGCACGTATTTTATGTTTTCTTGTCAGTGAATGTAAATTTTGCTTGCTCGAGATATTTTGTTGTGTACTCCAAGGCAATGCTCTTACCAAAGAAGGATCTACAGCGACTAAAGTCCATATATTAGGGATTATTTTGACACTGTATACGCAATAAGTGTTTAAAATGGTTCAAATGGCTCTGAGCACTATGGGACTCAACTGCTGTGGTCATAAGTCCCCTAGAACTTAGAACTACTTAAACCTAACTAACCTAAGGACATCACACAACACCCAGCCATCACGAGGCAGAGAAAATCCCTGACCCCGCCGGGAATCGAACCCGGGAACCCGGGCGTGGGAAGCGAGAACGATACCGCACGACCACGAGATGCGGGCGTTTTGTAACTATATAATCTTATTAACTGTAACAGGCACAACGTAGTCAAAGTCTAGATCATGCGCAACGTTATTTTTTAATTGCGTACTGCATTGATTTTGAACCGGTAACATCAATGCGGAGTTTTCTTTTTTTCTTCCCAAACCCAAGAACTGTGTTCAAGTATTCAATTAAAACGAGCGTAATACAAATTGTGAAATTATTACTTATGGGAAACTGAATGACATATATTTTCAAGTTTCAAATCTACATGTACCTTAGATTATAGCTTTTACTCAACGACATTCTGCCGTTTCAAGTTTAGGATAGTTCGAAATTATAAAAAGAAAACTGAGAAAGGGATTGTTTTTGAAGCAACTATGAGATTAGCAGCGACAGGACGCGAATAACAAGACACCGTGGACAGAAAAGAAAACACTTGAAGAGAAAAATGGATGCTCTGCTTCAAAACCTTTTGTCTGCAGAATGGCGGTGGTCAAACTAAATGACATGATAAAACTCCTCAAATAAGCGCAGGAAGAAAGTAGGCTTACTAAGAAGACTCTTCAAGATGAGGATGAGGATGCCCTGTGTCTTACGTTTCTTAAACCATTTCCTCACAGCAATCCAGGTAATGAATGGATTCATTGCACAAGTTGTAAGCGATGGGCACATCTCTTACCTGTTAAAAATTATGTGAACTGACTTTTTTATGGTTGTCTGAACTGTGACGGTCCTATCAGGCATTCAGACGATGACTGATAAAAATTTTGGACATACTTGTCTGTCAAACACTTATTATAACATTGATAACACAGTTTATTATTGTAGTTTCTATGATAAAGCTGCAGGAATTTGTTTTAAAATAAACTTGTGAGTATTAAAGTCGATATATTTTCAGTTAAATAATCTATATCGTAAGTAAATTAAATGATAAAATCATATGGGTCAGCTTTCACCAGCTGCCCCATGGGTAGGGCAGGTTGGCCCAGGTGATATTACTGCCCTAAATATTTTTTATAAATAGGCAAACAGTGGTAAACCTTTATTACTTAGTTGGAAATGTGCTGAAACAATATAGCAACGTTTCTACATAAAGAGATCAATGGAGATTACAAGCTAGGAAAAAAAAGACAAAGAAAAAAACATTTGGCCAACGTGATCCAGTGTCCCCAACATTCAGATACGTGGGAAAACGGGGACTAGTTTTCATTCACTCCTATTTAAGCCTATACCGGACCATGTAGTTCGTAATTCTACCAAGCTTTTCTCTTAGCCCAATACTCTCTCATCCTGGAGCTATGGGGGATTTTCTGTTCCTTAACCCATTTCCCTCCAATTCCCAGACCCACGGTTACTACTGTTAGTGACCGGAAAGAACCAAAAACTCTGGTAAGCATTCTGTACTGACCTCCATCGTGTACTTCGTTAAGGTCAATTTAAAGCTGCTCAAGGTGTTTGCAAGTTACGTAGTCTTATCCACTTGACCATGGTCACTTTCCTCAAGACACAGAGCTGGAGAACCTTGCCGTAAGTCTCCAGTTGTCCAGAATGACCACAACTGTAGAAGATTAACCTCCTGTTCCTCACAGCTGTTCTAATGCTCTCTTATAAATGTTGATAGAATCCATGTTGTGTTTGACACCTCCTTTGATGGGGCCAATGATTTTTGCTCAGAATCTCTCTATCCTTTAGTTCTAGCTTCCTCAGTTCTTCTGGAGTTTTAAGTTGAGCGAAAGGGAATTATACCTGTAAACGTTCATAAAGAGATGTTAGGCTCACTCAAGTTCGGTGCACCTATAATTCGTGGTCATATCTTCCTAGATTTCCGTATTCATCGATTCTCCAAGGAAAGTGAAACAGCTTATTTTCCATATTATTGTGTTAGCTAATGGATTTGTCTGGACCAACTCTGTGATTAACGCTGTCTCGTTGTGGTGATCTCTTCAGTCTGCTTTAATTCTTATATTGTTATGAGAGGAGAAGTGGCAAATAATGTCTTCTACGATCGACGCTAAGAGTGTGAGGTCATCTGCGAAGACTAGATAACTGACTAGTAATTTGTTCTTTTAATGACCAATTATCGACAGACCGGGGTGGCCGAGCGGTTCTAGGCGCTACAGTCAGGAACTGCGCGACCGCTACGGTCGCAGGTTCGAAATCTGCCTCGGGCCTGGATGTGTGTGATGTCCTTAGGTTAGTTAGGTTTAAGTAGTTCTAAGTTCTAGGGGAGAGATGACCTCAGAATTTAAGTCCCATGGTGCACAGAGCCATTTAAGCCATTTGACCAATTGTCAGTCCAGAGTCATCTGTGTCTTCGTCCGTTCACGATTAGCTTTCTCCCCCCAGACAGTCGCAGGGAATTGGGAATAGGCTGTCTCCTCATCTAACACCAGTTCTGACACCATGTTCTCTGACAGTTCTCCTCTGCATTCACTTTGGACGTCAGATGGGTAAGCAGCGCTTTCAAAGATACAAGGCTTGTCCAGGCCCAGTTTGGTTGGTGTCTGGGAAAGACAGTATCTCTTCTGCACATGATCTTACTTCCTAAATCCGACTTGGCACTTTTATATGCCGGATTCTAGTTGACACCCTATTCTCGTGACTGACGCCTTGTAGAGGACGTTGTAGGTCACAGAAAAGAATGACCATTTTATAGTACGCTGTGTCCCGCTTTATGTAAGAAATCTTTGTCTTGATAGTTGGTGTTTGTTCCCTATAAACACGGAAGAGGGTTTCCAGTACGTACACTAACATTGTGAGCTACAGGATGGTCATCCATGAAAGCAATGCTGGGCTAGAACGAATGAAAGTACAGTAAAGAAAACAACACTTTCGTTAGTGGCACTTTAGAAAACTAAAATTTGCAGTCCGAATTTGTAATTTATTTTTCAAAACCAGTTTTAACTTGATATGTTAAGAACAGCCACTACGTACGGCCCTAATAATAGTTTGCAATTACCCGAAGACTAAGTCAATATATCTTAATTTTTAAATTAATCAGGAAACCTTAAAACATTACCAGCAGACGAACTTCCACACGTGAAATATTCATACTGAATGTGTCTCATTAACTTCAATCGGAGAACTGTAAGAGTCTAATTAAGAGCGATGTTTTTTGCTGTGAAATCTTTACGTGTGACTCACAGCAGCTATACCGTTCATGCTTATGAAACCGAATTTCAAGGTCATCTGAAGTGAAAGATCACCCACTAACATTATGTTTCATTTGGCTAACCTGTCATCTATAAACTATAAAAAATGTTTGAAAACACCTACCGTTAATGAGCGTCATCTGCAACTATTGTCCTTGACTCCTCCGTACCTGTAAACAAAAAAATAATGAGAGAACTCTGAAATAAAATGACACTTCAGGAGTTTGCTTAGGTTCCTCTGATTTCTCGTGTGAGACTTAAGTACAATTAGAATAGAATTCTTATTCTTAAATATTGTTTTATTCAGAGAAAAGAACCGTTGACGGCAGGGCGCTTGGAATATTGGTAAACGTGTTAATTTGGTTTAACTAGTTATGAGACTTATTGCACAGCAAGGGGCCGGCAAGTATGCTAATTACGTAAGGCATCCTCCACGACACCCATTTATTTACAGATTACGCCTGAGTTATCTTGCTTTGTTTTCTTTTTGTTTAACTGCCCGATGTCAGACGCACAGGCCATACGCCAGAGAGGTTATCTGCGGTTAACTGTAATTATTCAAAAGATAAAAGTTGTTGTGAACGAGAGTGATTCTCATACTCTGGTAGGTTAGAGGAACCAGAGTGTGGCAAAGCGCACGCGATCCCTGTGCTGCGTTCTGCACTGACAGCAACGTTCTTTACTCGGAACTCCAGACCGATAAAAACGCATCTGGAAGCCGACGCGATGGTACAGTGATGGGCCACCACAGTCAAGCGCCCGAATTGCGGCCAACAACACGGCAACATCAAAGAAGAGGTATCAAGACTTTTTTTTTAATTATAGGGTCGGATTTTGATGCCGTTATGATTCAGTGGAAGCAAAAGTATCCTCACGACGTTCCTCTGAATGCAAAGCACTTCGCTGTGCACCATGCTACTGGGGGTGGTACGATCTTTGTGCGTATGGGGGACTCTGTAATACTAATTTCAATACAGACAAAATGTGAGTTTACATTTGACAGGTTCAATAGGCATGTGCTAGACTAGAGGCACTGACAGTTTTATTTGGTTGGTGCAGAAGTTCGTAGCGTTTTTCCGTACCTTTAATAAACACATCAGATAAACATAACAGAGACTTGAGTCATCAATAATACAACCTCCTCCATTATTTACAACAGTCTGCCAACGCTGGGGCAACTATTCGATTCCGCGACTGCAGAAATCACATGGTTTTGAGACGAAGAACTCGTCGAGGCATGTTTGAGCGCATTTTCACCCGGAAAGGATATTCTATGAAGGTTATTCCATAGAAAATCTGAGGGCGCAAGATGAGGTGAATAAGGTGGGCGAGGAATGACTTCCCCGCTGTAGCTGAGCAGTTCGAGGCGTTTCAGTCTGGAACCGCGGTGCTGCTACACTCGCAGGTTCGAATCCTGCCTCGGGCATGGATGTGTGTGATGTCCTTAAGGTAGTTAGGTTTAAGTAGTACTAAGTTCTAGGGGCCTGATGACCTCAGATGTTAAGTCCCATAGTACTTAAAGCCATATGAACCATTTGAATGACGTCCCAACCCAACTTCTATGTCGTGCTTTTTGTCAGTCTAGCAGAATGCCGGCGGGCATTATCGTGAAGTAGTATCTTTCCACACAGTCTTCCTGGTCGTTATTCTCGCACTGCATCTGCAAGACATCTCAGTTGTTGACAATAAATGTCAGCAGCGATAGTTACACCTCGAGAAAGCAGTTCATAGCACATTACACTGTCGCTTTTCTACCACATGCATAAGATTATCTTTTGTGGACCTGCGCAGGTCTTTGTACGGACAGTTGCTACTTTGTTTGGGCTCAACCATTCTTTTCTTTTCCTTATGTTACCAAAAAAACACCCTTTCTCGTCACCAGTAACGATAAAGGATACGAATGGTCGGTGCTGTTAACGAACCACTAATGAGGAGCAAGTAGAGATGCAGATACAAGTATGGCCACTCACTGATTTTTGTGATTTTGCCTCAGAGCACGCGGTACTACACACCCAACCTTTGAAACTTCGCCACTGCATGCGAATGTCGCAATGATCACAATTCCGCCACCTTTGCCAGTTCTCGACTACACTGACCTCATTCACTGTGAATTAATGCGTTTAAATTACCCTTATCAAGCCCCGAAGGTCTTCCTGAACGTGGAGAGTCGCTGATGGAAAAACAATCCTCCTTAAAACGAGACAATTATTTTCTTGCCGTGCTCTGTCCAATGGCATTACCCCATACACGGCGCAAATGTTTTTGGCAGTCTCCACTGCTGTCACAGCTCTACTGAACTCAAACAGAAGAATGTATCAGATATGTTCTGATTTCTCCACTTGGCACTCCATTTTTTACCATCCACAGTTCCACTCACTATCTTCAAATGACAAAATAACAATATATAAACTCAAAAAGAAATAGTGAATTACAAAAAAAAGTGACAACTGATAAATAAACCACCAGCAATCGGAATACCAACATGCAGAACAAAAACGCTACGAACTTATGCACCAACAAATAATAACGGGTAATATAGTTTTTTCCTCCAGAATTGTAGAGAAGGACATCATTGTTTTTCTCAAATTGTGATGGAGTATTTATGACGAATTTCTTTTGAGAATATATGTATTGTGACGGTGCAGTTACAATGCCTGATTTCTTGAAGGAAGGACTATTTGAGTTTAAAGATCTAGGTCATTAGAGCTCGGATTGTTTCAAGGATGTGAATGGAAATCGGCCATGCCCTTTGAAAGGAGCCATCCTGGCATTTGTCTGGAGCGATTTAGGGAAATCACGGAAAATTTAAGTCTGGATGGCCACACGCGGATTTGAACCGTCGTCGTCCCGAATGTGACTTCAGTGTACTAACCACTACACCACTTCAAATGGTTAAAATGGCTCTGAGCACTATGGGACTTAACAGCTGTCCCCTAGAACTTAGAACTACTTAAACCTAACTAACCTAAGGACACCACACGCATCCATGCCCGAGGCAGGATTCGAACCTGCGACCGTAGCAGTCGCGCGGTTCCGGACTGAGCGCCTAAAACCGCTCGGTCACCACGGCCGGCTAGATCACTTCGCTCGGTAAATCCTTGAATAGGTACCTACATGACGGCAGTGGGTGAACATCACATATTATTCTTACTTCTCGTTTCTGTGCAATCAGTACTTAGTTCTAAGTGGTGAGTTAGTTCAGAAAATTTTTCTCCAAGAGATTGGCACGAAAGAAGTCGTGGCGGGCCGCATATAATCACACAGATGACTGGCAACAATGAAAATGTATAAATAAACAAAAATGTGTGGTGAGCATTGACTTACAGGAATCTCCTACTATGCAACACACCACAGAAGAGGGCAGGGAGCAGCGTTGTGGGCGAGTCTTGTGGGGCTGGTCCCCAAGGGAGCGACGATAAGGCTATTTGTGAGCGGTCACCCCTGCTATCTATAGCATACACGTGTGCCGGAGGGTGGTTGCCCAAGCCAGGCACACCACAGCCTACCCGCCACGCCCCTCTGCCTATCACACGCACGAACTGGAACCAGGCGGACTCACGAACACCCCCCTCCACCACCCTTCTCGGTTTCACTGGAATAGATACACTAATAGCCGCTGGATGCAATCTTCCTATCCCTCAAGGTCATAAATACAGCAAACTGCTAACAGAACGACGAGCACAGTGGTGGAGACTTTGGTATACCCGAAACGTGACCATAGCTTGTACGCAGTTCATTCTCCTCGAGTGGACAAATGTGTTAGAACAGCCAAAAAATTTCAAATAAAACATGTTTTGTAAAAAGGCTTCCAAAAGAGAAGTTTTATTGTCCACATCGCAGTTGATTGTTGTTGTTGTTGTTGTGGTCTTCAGTCCTGAGACTGGTTTGATGCAGCTCTCCACGCTACTCTATCCTGTGCAAGCCTCTTCATCTCCCAGTACCTACTGCAGCATACATCCTTCTGAATCTGTTTAGTGTATTCATCCCTTGGTCTCCCTCTACGATTTGTACCCTCCACGCTGCCCTCCAATACTAAATTGGTGATCCCTTGATGCCTCAGAACATGTCCTACCAACCGATCCCTTCTTCTGGTCAAGTTGTGCCACAAACTTCTCTTCTCCCCAATCCTATTCAGTACTTCCTCATTAGTAATGTGATCTACCCATCTAATCTTCAGCATTCTTCTGCAGCACCACATTTCGAAAGCTTCTATTCTCTTCTTGTCTAAACTATTTATCTATTCTCTTCTTGTCAAAACTATTTATCGTCCATGTTTCACTTCCATACATGGCTACACTCCACACAAATACTTTCAGAAATGACTTCCTGACACTTAAATCTATATTCGATGTTAACAAATTTCTCTTCTTCAGAAACGCTTTCCTTGCCATTGCCAGTCTACATTTTATATCTTCTCTACTTCGACCATCATCAGTTATTTTGCTCCCCAAATAGCAAAACTTCTTTACTACTTTAAGTGTGTCATTTCCTAATCTAATTCCCTCAGGATCACCCGACTTAATTCGACTACATTCCATTATCCTCGTTCTGCTTTTGTTGATGTTCATCTTACATCCTCCTTTCAAGACGCTATCCATTCCATTCAACTGCTCTTCCAAGTCCTTTGCTGTCTCTGACAGAATTACAATGTCACTGGTGAACCTCAAAGTTTCTATTTCTTCTCCATGGATTTTAATACCTACTCCGAAATTTTCTTTTGTTTCCTTTACTGCTTGCTCAATATACAGATTGAATAACATCGGGGAGAGGCTACACCCTGTCTTACTCCCTTCCCAACAACTGCTTCCCTTTCATGTCCCTCGACTCATATAACTGCCATCTGGTTTCTGTACAAATTGTAAATACCTTTCGCTCCCTGTATTTTACCCCTGCCACCTTTAGTATTTGAAAGAGAGTATTCCAGTCAACATTGTCAAAAGCTTTCTCTAATTCTGCAAATGCCAGAAACGTAGGTATTTTAAATCCTTAGAAAATATAAATTACATTTTGTAAGTAATAAAAAATTAGCTGCTCGCGCATCTTCTGCGCTTTCATGTAAGCAGAGAAATTGTTTCTGATGCAAAGACAGTCTACTTGCACAAACGTAAAAAATATATATAATTATTGTCGTCATTTTATCACAATAGCACGTTCTTCAAAAATGGTTCAAATGGCTCTGAGCACTACGGGACTTAACTTCGGAGGTCATCAGTCCCCTAGAACTTAGAACCATTTAAACCTAACTAACCTAAAGACAACACACACATCCATGCCCGAGGCAGTATTCGAACCTGCGACTGTAGCGGTCGCGCGGTTCCAGACTGTAGCGCCTAGAGCCGCTCGGCCACTCCGGCCGGCAACTGCACGGTCTTCATCATGATCAAAGGCAAGTATTTGCTGTTATTATTGATGAGCGTGATAGTTGTTTAGCAATAACACAAACATTTTTATATAAGCTCGGCGAGGTACTGAAGCGATGTCTAATATGTTACTTACGCGTTTTTTTTTAAATTACATTTTTTGAGGAAATTGTGTTTTCTAGCGCTGTATGATAAATCCTTTTTTTTTTTTTTTAATTTTCACTACAACAACCCTCTGTTACATGTTGAAAATCAGCAACTTTCGAACAACATGTGCATCCCAAATCTCCAATTATTTGCTGGATGTATTCCAATCCCTGTCTTCCACTACCCTTAACCGTCTAGTATTATGTGTTATTCCTAATGTATTACATTTTGCGATACTGTTCCTGCTTCTTGTCAGTGTTTTCCACATGTTCCTTTCTTCGCTGATTCTCCGATAGACCTCCCCATTCTTTATCTTTTTGTTTCACCTAATTTTCAACATCCTTCTATAGCACCACAGCTCAGACGTTTTGGTTCTGTTCCGTACAGGTTTCCTCACAGTCCATAATCTGCTACCATGCAATGCTGTGCTCCAAAAGTACAATCTCAGAAATTTCTGCTTCAGATTAAGCCAGATGTTTGATACTAACTGACTTCCCCTGGCCAGGAATGCAGCCTTCGTCTTTGCTGACCTGCTTTTTATGTCCTCCTTCCATCGTCCGTCATGTGTTGTAACGGTTCCAACATTGCAGAATTACTTAACTTCTCCTACGTCGTGGTCTCCAACTTCGATATTAAGTTTATTGCTAATCTCATTGCTGACACTCCTCATTGCTTTCATATTCTGTACTCATTACACCGAACATTGCAATCAACATGTCCTGCTATTCTTCTTCACTTTCACTGAGGACAGCAATGCCATTAGCGAATTTTCTCACTGATAACCTTTCACCCTGAATTTAATTCCACTTCTGAACCTTTTATTTTAGTCACTGTTTATTCGATGTATGGTTTGAACAGTAGGGGCGAAGAAGGCAGAAATACTACACCCCTAAGTACTTCGTTCTTGGGATTCCATTCTTATTTTTCCCTCTTGCTTCTTGTACATATCGTATATTACCCGTCTTTCCTTTACTCCTATTTTTCTCATAATTTCGGAATCTTGTACTAATTTACATTGTTGCACATTTTTTGTGGGCCAACAAATCCTATGAACTTTTCTTGATTTTTCTCAGGTCTTTCTTCCATTATCAATCGCATCGTCAGAATTGTCTCTCTGTTGCCCTCACCTTTCCGATAGCCAAAATGATCGTCATATAACAGATCCTCAGTTTTCTTTTAGATTCTTCTGTATATTATTTTTGTTTTAATTCGGAAATAAATTATATTTTCGCCATAGCATAACTGTATCAGAGATTAGCTCGCCGTTTTATACGGATGTTTCTGGCAGATGAAGCACATTATGAAAAAAAGTACCACCAATGAGCGCTATAGACTGAGAACTTTTTTGATAGCCATAGCAATTTAGAAAATTTTCAAGGATTCTACAGAAACATTTCCAAATTAAATTAAACTTTTCTATTAAGTATTAACGTTATTAATACTGATTCGAGCATGTTTGCCTAACAATAATCATGCAAGTTTTGAGCAAATATCTAAATACAGAGGGGTCCAGAAAAATATAGACACTAGGATAGTTAACATCTTCCAAATAAAATGACATATCGTTGCGATTTTGCGCGGTAGCGTAGTCCACTGTTCCCTCAACAGATCTTGGCGCGTTTTCCAGCAAATGACAGTGCAGCAATGAATGAAGCAAGATCATCGTCTGAACAACGTAAAGTACTGGAAGCACGAAAACATGATGGAGGTACAACAGCAGTGATGTAATGTGTACGAAACTCGGCTACCAAGTCATATAGCAATTTATCGTATTCGGGATGATTATCTGGTCGGACGAGGCGCAGTTCAAACTGAACGGTACTGTATACCACCACAACTGCGTGTACTGTGCTCCTGAAAATCCTTACGTTCATGTGGACAAATATGTTAATCTGCCGGGCCTTAATGTGTAGTATGGCCTATCATCGTGCGGTTTGATTGGCCCATTCTTCTTTGAAGGTACCGTAACTGGTGAGGTGTGTCTTCATCTGCTTCAAACATCGATTTTACCTGCCATCCGAGAGGTGTGGCGCTCCGCCTAACTACCACAGAGATATCAGAGCCTACTTGGATGAAAATCTGCCTGAACGAATAATAGGTCGAAGAGGAGCTGTTGACCACCCACCACGATCTCCAGTTCTTACATGTCTTGACTTCTACCTTTGGGGGACACTGAAAAATGAAGTTTATCGACGGAAACCAGCTACAGCGAACAAGCTACGAGACACCATCCGAATGTCCTGTGCGGCTGTAACACTGGCAACACTGGCAGCCGTGGTGCGGTCAACAGTTCAGCAGTATCGACATTGTTTGTCTGCTAATGAGAGTCACTTTGAACACATAAAATAACCTTGCCCCCGTGCAAGAATTTATGCTCGAAAACTATCACAGGTATTATCTATTCATCTGATAAATTAGTCTCCCGCTGTCACAAAATATGGAAACAATGTTTGAACACTCCCCATAGTGTGTCGACAGGTTCTTCAAAGTCAGTAACTGTTCACCATTTTCTTCTCGTTAAAAAAAGGGACCTTGTATTCTCAGTAAACACGCGACTTAAGATTTATAATTACGATACATGGTGCCCTTCTCCTCGTGTATCCTGTCTCAGACGTGTCTCGCAGCTTATTCAGTTGCCACTCAACAGTCACGGTTATCCTGTCGCATCTTGCCCAACTCGATTCAAGACAAGCAACAGTGTACTCGCATCCACACTTTGCAGGTTAAAGTATCTACGCTGTCCGTAACCTTTCGTTTTGTCTTCCTTCTTTTGTGACTATCAGATTGTATGTAGCATCAGACATTTCTATAAGTAGCTCCTGCTTCCATTGGGCGCATAAGTGGAAAGTTTAAACAACATATTACGTTTTGAAGAAAACTGTATCATTTCTCGACGAGCTGGCTACTTGTGGAAGTTCTCTGACGCTAGAGTTTTTCCGGCCGTTTCGGGTGTCCTTTTCCCACCTGTCAACCGCAGCCTGTCTTACCTTAGTGGTGTTTCTGCTTATTTCGCTTTAATGCACAGAATTCGGATGGCAGTCTCAGCTTGGCGTAGATTGCTCTAGAGTTGATACAAATAGCAGCGCCTTCTATGCTAATCTCGGCCTTTGTGGTGGTTTCTACACTTGTAGGTCAGTCGGGTCGGATGATTGCTCCTTTTCAGGGAAAAGTCGCAATGAGAGGAGTTATTGCGGCAGTCGGGAGGGAGGCAGTACGCCAGGTGACCTCGTCTCCTGTCGCGAAAACTGACAATGGCCTAGAAAACGTTGTGCTGACCACATGTCCCTTCATATCCGCATTCAGTGACGCATATCGGCTGAGGATGACACGGCAGTCGGTTGGTTCCGTTGGGTCTTTCGAGAGCTGTTCGGACGGAGATGGTTTCTTTTTACGGGAATCAATGAGGAGACGTGCTTAAGCATGCCTTTTACATGAACGGTCACCGTGTGGAACACTTGTGTGTTTATCCTCAGGTGCACATTTGCAGTTTGTACCCTCGGAGACCCTGTTACGAGTTGTTCATGTAATCAGTCGTAAAGCGCGGTATCGGGGAAACGATTGGTTTCCGCACCTAGGTTTATTAGGTTTATGTGCTTGTTTCATATTCTTCACTCACCCTTACGTTTGTACCCATGATAAACGCTCTGAATGAGAGGAACAAAGAATAATACGAGCAGCATGTTTGAAACATTAACAGACATAAACGATTCTGGTAAAACACAGATTGTTATTCTCTGGAGCCGGGTAGCAAGCATCTCGGACACGCGAAGCTGCTCGGCTATTAGCACGCTACTGAAGGAAGCATCTGTGGAAAGTTATTGAAGAAAGACGAAAACGCGACAAGGCGGGAATGTGGGGGACGTTTCTCGCCGTACATACCGATACCCAAAGTGAAGCGAAATTCGCGCACTCGGGCTTCGCAGCGCATCTCCTCACGTGCTAGTGATGAAAAAATGTCTCTCCCACAATTTCGTCCGGTGAATATGTAAGGTGTCAGGCAAATCCAACACCTTCCATGAAAACCCTGACATGATAAGCAAATCCAGTAGTATGTCACATAGCTCCGAATAAATCGTGACAATTAACCAAAGTAATACGAGTAACGAGTGAGCAAATGGAATACCACAGACTAGCACAAGAATGCCTAAATGCATGTCATACCTTACCACCATGAGACAGACGCAGTTCCGAGGGGAGAAATGAGAACAAAAGCCGAGAGCAGAACCGTGTTAAGCTGGAAGGCCCTATGATAAGGGACGGACACCCACGTCGCCAGCTAACCGCTAGGACCACCCCCAGGCCATGTTAAAAGCTAGAGCCCTCCAGAAGATCAGTATAGATCTTACGATAACACAAAAAGGGCTACCCCAGCCGCAAGTTTGAGCGTGAGACTTTTTCGCGTCACTGTTACGTCAGGACCACCCCCCAGCCCATGTTAAAAGATAGAGCCCTCCAGAAGAACAGTATAGATCTTACGATAACACTAAAAGGACCACACCAGCTGCAAGTTTTAGCGTGAGACTTTTTCGCGTCTCTGTTACGTTGCAAACTTTAAAAACATTGCCCCACCACGAAAAGTATAACGATTTCCATTGGATAGACAGAATTTTTGTAGGCGGAGCTCAAGGTTGACATTGAGACCGGGATTGGTCAGATGAAAACACAGCCAGATAGTTTTTTTTAAACCAACTTCGGTAAACTGCAGTAAGGAGAAGTTAGGAGAGAGTTGCTTCCGAGATGGCTAGGTGAGCGGAGCTGTGCTGCCCGCCGCCCCCTGACGAACACCGACAAGGTAATGAACGCACGCGATGCCACATAACAGCGCATAAAGCTTCACTCAGAACTGCAGAAGTCTCATCTGTTACACCCCCTTTTTGCGTAATACTAGTGTCGATCGTCAATTAAAGCTCATGGTGTTCACATTTGCCACTTGAAGTAAAAATCTGAAACGCGATGATTTTTCTGTTATATAGTTATTGAGAAGCCACATCAGCCACTGTAATTTACGAAAAGTTAGATAAGTAATTAAAGATAATTAAGGGTCACTGTAGACCATTTTGATAGTTTTCTCTCTTGTGAAACTTAATTTAAACCTAGATTATAGATGTGATATGGCATAGGTCATCCTTCGATCCATTGTAGAACTTGAAAACCCACTCAGGAATATTCGTTCACATTTTTGTTGAACGCAGTTGGTTTTTATCATCCTGTATTAAAACATTTCCTTTTATCAATAGTGCAATTTATAAACAATGTTTTGTGAGTAGAATAAAATTTCCAATGGTAAACTTAACTGCTTTTTCGACGTTATTTTACCAGCTAACTAAAAATAGGAAAGCCTTGAACCCCTTCCACTAAATTTAATTAGTATTAAGATTCTTTTACAGGGAGTGCAGTGGAGCTGACGCTGAAATCATTAAGTATTTGGTTATATCATCGCTAGTCTCACTGAACTCTTCTGAACTCTACATGTCATGTGTGGCCTGGCGTCTCCTGGCCAGCAACAGGTCCCAGGTTCAAACTAGTCAATTCCCTAAAAAACGCGCTCAGAGTGTCGTTGCGCGGAAGTGGTAGGGAGACACGATATAGAACAAACAGACACCACGCAGAATGTTAGAGGTACATCCGGCAGAAAATAGACGTTAAGGAGTGGCTATCTGGTAACACTGTAACTACATGTAAGGTAACTACTTCTGTCAGCAGACAGTCCTTGTGCTGTACAGTTGGTGCAGTGGATAGAGTTTTGGGTTAGCATGCAGCAAGTCGATGGTTCGATCGTGGGTTGACGCCTATGTTTTTTATTTGGTAAATGTAGTGCAGGGTATCTGGCATCTTAATCGTCAATAGAGATTGCAGCGGCTCCTCTAGAAAACACTTGCACTTACATTCTACAATCGTACAAATGGAAGATTGGTCAGCTTTGAAAGAAGCCCTTTTCATGTCATGGAATTTCACAATTACCTCAATCCACGAGATGCGAAACCTGTTTTCTTTGTATCCTCCCTCAATGGTCCCAGAGGTTAGTAGCAACTGTTATTCTTGCCTCGTTTAGGTCCACGCATTTCGTTAGGGCCTTACGTTACCCATAGGGCTATCAATGTGCTTTGCGAATAATGTTCAAACTCGGTTACTATTTTTATGTGTTAGCACCATGGTTCCATGCCTTTGAACACTCAGTCTGGTAAACGCAAGCTGTTTGGTACGTATTTCAATGCTTTATTATTATTACTATTATTATTATTATTATTACTATTATTATTAGTCTATCGATGGGATTGCGGAAATCGTTAGGGACACTGTGTAATTCGAAAGAGAACATTTCATAATTAGCGATGTCGGTATGAATCATGCAGAACTATATCTGCCAGAAGGGTAATGAGCATTGCATGGAACAGGTGCATCTTTAGCATCTCGAAATTGATATTGTTTTTGTACTTATTCTGTCCTATGAGAGGTCATTTGCTTCAACTGTCTATTTCTTATTTGTCTAACCACGTATTTGTTACGTTCAGAGTTACAAAATGTTGTAAATTTAGGATACATGTGACCTAAGAAACAGCGTATATTACAGTATCAAATGTCAGAATGAAATTAGCAAATAAAATCAAATGCGCCCCAACCCAAGATCGAACCCACGACCTCCTGCATGCTAACTCAAAACTCTATCGACTGTAGCAGCTGTGCAGAACAACTAACATGTGCTGACAAAGATAGTTACCATACATGTCGTTACAGTATTGCCAGATTTCCACTCTTTAACGCCCATTTTCTGCTGGATGCAGTTGCCGGACGAAATTTTGCGACAGACATTTTTGTACCGCTGGCATGTGAGCAGTCGCGCTGCGAAGCCCGAGTGCGCGAATTTCACTTCACCCTGTATACCCATGCTATGAAGCCGAACACTTGATCCGAGGCATAATGCTACCCACCATCAAACAGCAGCCGTCCACTCTAAATACTGTAGACCATAGTCAAAACTTCTCCGCCCATTTACTGCCGTTAAAGTGGGTACAGGTACTATCCTAATAGAGGCTTCCACACGCAGGAAGGTAAGCTATTCGTGTTTATTGGGGGGCGAGCTATGTGACTGCAGCAAGTCGATTGCCCTTCTAGCCCGAGAATTGTTGGTGTTTAAATCTGACATCAGTTACACACGGAGTTCTGGTTGCTCGCAGTAACGTCATTAGTGCACTCGCGAAAGAGACTAGATCATTTCTCTTTCTTGTAACCGAATTGCATGCTGTCATTTCACTTGTAGCATCCACAGCGGGGTGGACAAAAGTACGAAAATACTACAAACACAAAACATTACTGAGCCTAAAACGGTGCAGAAACGCGTTGCCATTCAAAGCAGCTTCCTGTCGTTCTGGAATGGATATATAATTGTCCTGTAAGGTTTTCAAGGGGTGTTATACAATTCCTTCTGCAAAACAGTAGCAAGTTCAGATAACGAGAATGGAGGTGGACAGAGGTCACCCACCCTCTCTCAAAGACTCAATAATAATGAGATCTGGTTGTGGTGTCACCGGCAGACACCACACTTGCTAGGTGGTAGCTTTAAATCGGCCGCGGTCCATTAGTACATGTCGGACCCGCGTGTCCCACTGTGTGATCGGAGACCGAGCGCCACCACAAGGCAGGTCTCGAGATACGGACTAGCACTCGCCCTAGTTGTACGGACGACGTAGCTAGCGACTACACTGACGAAGCCTCGCTCCTTTGCCGAGCAGATAGTTAGAATAGCCTTCAGCTCAGTCAATGGCTACGACCTAGCAAGGCGCCATTAGTAACATCGCATGTATCTAAAGAGTCTCACTTGTATCGCCACAATCTCCAGATGTACCAAAAGGATGGATTAATGTTAAGTATTGCAGAAGCTACGTACTTTTCTTTATAGCAATCATTACGTATCCTGTTTCAGACCTCACGCACCCTCTTTGGCTTAGCGCGTGCCTGTCGGCTTCCTCTCATTGTGTCTAGGCTGTCTTGTCTAGACACAACACTGGTGATTGCCGCGGCCACAGGAGATGCGGCAATTCATCCTAGTTCTCACAAAACCAGTCCTGGACGACGCGAGCTGTGTAGACAGTGATCATGTCGTCTTGGAACACAGCAACACCATTGGGGAACAAATATTGTACCATTTGACGGATCTCTTCAGTCAAAATAGTCACATAATGCTTGGCAATAACGCGACCTTGCATAGTAACCATGCGGCCCACGGGGCACGATGACATGGCTGCCCAAACCATCACCAAAACATCGCCATGCTTCACTCTTGGGTTGCGAACTCTGCCAGCTGGAAACAAAACGAAATAATAACCACCCAACCAAAATAGTTTCTTCCACAATTCCAGAGTGCATGTTTCATACACTACCGGCCATTAAAATTGATACACCACGAAGGTGACGTGCTACAGACGCTAAATTTAACCGACAGGAAGAAGATGCTGTGATATGAAAATGATTAGATTTCAGAGCATTCACACAGGGTTGGCGCCGGTGGCAACACCTACAACGTGCTGACACGAGGAAAGTATCAAACCGATTTCTCATACACAAACAGCAGTTGTCCGGTGTTGCCTGATGAAACGTTGTTGTGATGCCTCGTGTAAGGAGGAGAAATGCGTACCATCACGTTTCCGACTTTGATAAAGCTCGGATTGTAGCCTATCGCGATGGTCGAGATCCAATGACTGTTAGCAGAATATGGAATCGGTGGGTTCAGGAGGGTAATACGGAACGCTGTACTGGATCCCAACAGCCTCGTATCACTAGCAGTCGAGATGACAGCCATCTTATCCGCATGGCTGTAGCGGATCGTGCAGCCACGTCTCGATCCCTGAGTCAACAGATGGGGACGTTTGCAAGACAACAACCGTCTGTACGAACAGTTCTACGACGTTTGCGGCAGCATGGACTATCAGCTCGGAGACCATGGCTGCGGTTACCCTTGACGCTCCATCACAGACAGGAGCGCCTGCGATGGTGTACTCAACGACGAACCTAGGTGCACTAACGGCAAAACGTCATTTTTTCGGATGAATACAGGTTCTGTTTACAGCATCCGTGTTTGGTGACATTGCGGTGAACACATATTGGAAGCGTGTATTCGTCATCGCCATACTGGCGTACCACCCGGCCTGATGGTATGCCGTCCCATTGGTTACACGTCTCGGTCACCTCTTGTTCGCATTGACGATACTTTGAACAGTGGATGTTAAATTTCAGATGTGTTACGACCCGTGGCTCTATTCTTCATTCGATCCCTGCGAAACCCTACATTTCAGCAGGATAATGCACGACTGCATGTTGCAGTTCCTGTACGGGTATTTCTGGATACAGAAAATGTTCGACTGCTGCCCTGGCCAGCACATTCTCCAGATCTCTCACTAATTGAAAACGTCTGGTCAATGGTGGCCGAGCAAGTGGCTCGTCACAATACGCCAGTCACTACTCTTGTTGAACTGTGGTATCGTGTTGAAGCTGTATGGGCAGCTGTACCTGGACACGCCAGCCATGCTCTGTTTGACTCAATGCCCAGGCGTATCAAGGTCGTTATTACGGCCAGAGGTGGTTGTTCTGGGTACTGTTTTCTCAGGATCTATGCACCCAAATTATGTGAAAATGTAATCACATGTCAGTTCTAGTATAATATATTTCTCCAACGAATACCCGTTTGTCATCTGCATTTCTTATTGGTGTAGAAATTTTAATGGCCGGTAGTGTAGCTTTGGCAGCTCATTTTCCCAGTTAGGGGTATTTGCATTATTGATAAGTGGCTCTGGAATTCCAGCTAGCCCTGCAGTTCCCTGCTTATGAAGCTCCATTCGTGTTATTTTCATGCTGACAGGGTTTGCGAGTGCGATATTCAGTTCTGTAGTGACTTTTGCTGCTGTCGTCCTCTTATTTTTCGCTTCAATCCTCTTCAGTTACCATTTTTCTCGATCATTCGATACGCACTTTGGTCCGTTTTGTGACTTAGCGGATGATGTTTCCCGCTTTCCCTGTGTGTGGTATAAATCTTCGCCACAGAGCGTCGTGACACACCGAACACTCTGGCTGCCTTGGTTGCGGAAGCGCTCACCGTACGAGCATCAACAATTTGTCCACGTTCGAATTCAGTAACTCCGACATAATGGAGTCTTATCTACACACAACACTTTTCTGATCACGACTAGTTCGTGTCCAACAGCGTACCCTGCAGCCTTGGCTAGCGTCTGTTCTTATGTTCAAGTTTACATTTATCGCGGTGATTCCGTATTTTTGTCCAACTCCTGCATTTTTTCCGGTGGACATCACGAGGCGGTGGACATCACGAGGCATACGACGTAAGCTACCTGTTATAGACAATACGTCTGGGAGTAGTGTGAATCGACAGTGTTGTTGTGACGCCTCATTAGAGACATGACAACGAATGCTGATATTCCGAATGAGGACGGCACCTGGAGATTCAGTGGAGAAAGGAAATGATACTCTCGAGAGTGCCATTAACGGCGACTGTTGCAGAAAGTGTTGGAGAGTTCTTACGGCACAGGGGCAGAGGCATCCGTTGAGCGCGGCTGCGGCGACATCCTGTTTACTCGCTACGGTCAGAAAAACTCGGTAATTGGGCCTCGGGTGTGGTGAACACGGCTCTATTAATAGCCGCGACAGTCGCGGCGGCACGCGGCGGCGACCCCAGACAGTCAGCGGCCACGCCTCAGTGTCACTGAACCACGCTCAGGTGCGCCGGCGACGCAGCAGTTGTCAAAAAAAAAAAAAAATGGTTCAAATGGCTCTGAGCACTATGGGATTTAACATCTATGGTCATCAGTCCCCTAGAACTTAGAACTACTTAAACCTAACTAACCTAAGGACATCACACAACACCCAGTCATCACGAAGCAGAGAAAATCCCTGACCCCGCCGGGAATCGAACCCGGGAACCCGGGCGTGGGACAGCAGTTGTCCATCGTCTGACAGCCGGAATCTAGAGTTGCAAAACTACCGTAAGCTACCGTAAAACATCACAAGTAGAGTTGTGAAACTACCGTCAGCTACTGTAGACTGTCGTAAGTAACCGTAGACTACGGTAGTTTTCATAGTAGCTTTGTTCTGTTAAAGTCATACCCACGTTATCTGTACGTTAGGGCGTTACCTCATAACGATTGCTTTCTTTATGTGTGCGATCAGTGCCTTACTAGTTTCCCTTAAGAATCAGAAGCAGTGAACCATCCAGAAACTGAGTGGGGATAAATAAAGTGCCAGGTAACCTGTACGACATTTTTGTTCTAGTACCGTTTACTTAAAAGTAAACTATACTTACACCAAAATTGAAACTATCAACTTTCAACTCAGGTTTTATTCGAAAATCGTTGATTTGTAACGTGAAGCAGAGGGACGGTGTAGTAAAAATAAAGAAAACAATGCAGATGTATCATACAGTCCCGAAAACGTTATTTCCTTAAAAAAAAGACAAAATAATAAAAAAACGAAAATATCTTAAACAACGCTTCAGTGCTTCGTCGAACTTATATAAAACATGTTTCTGCTATTCATAAACAACTTCCGCATTTATCAATAGTAACACGAAATTCTTGCTTTTGATCATGAAGAAGAACATTCTATTGAGCACAAAATAACAATAATAATTATACACATTTTTTTTGTTTGTGCATGTATACTGCATTTGAATCAGAAGTAGCTGCTTTCATTACACTTCGCATCAAATAATTTTTATCATTCACAAAACGAAATTTATGTTGTGTAAGGAGGCTACCAATACTAGCGGTAAGTCTACCATTTTGTGTCTCATTTACGCAGTGTATCAAAACTACCGAAGCTGCATACGTTTCTGGACAATCACTCCATGAAGAAACTGGAGAAATGGCTTAGCCGCAACCGAAGGATTCACCCTCTGTCTTGGTAGCTGTGCCGTTAGCGCGACGGATCGCTCACTGAAAGAGCCCGGGTTCGATTCCGACCGGTTCGAAGATTTCCTCCGTTCGGTAACTGGCTGTTGTGTTGTTCTTACGTTCATTCATTCTGTAAATGTTATCGGCTGCTCCAGGCCATAGCCAAACCGATCCAAACATAGATGTATGAAAACCGTTAGCCACAGCAATGACTTGTTAACTAATTTCCACAATAGTTTAATATTAATATTGCCGCGTGGTGTACGTCGGCCGCTGAGGATTAGGGGCTATAGTACCTTGTTGGCTGGCGAGGTGCAGGTTTAATATTCCGATTCCCGCTTTTTCCAATTATTTATCATAAATTTGTAAATTTCTGGGACTGACTGACCCTAATAACCAGTGTGCTGGTGGCGGGAATGTGTGGATTAACTTATTTTTGTGGTAACTTTTTTACCACATTTGTTTATTAACTTTTGTTTTCTGATTATATTTCGTAATCATTCGTATAATATGGTTTTTTCTTTTTTTACTTGCTTTTAGCTATAAATTAGAAAAGTGAACCAACTTGTATAGCGTAACTTTTTAAAGACATTGTGTCGATTGAGCCCGTTTTAGATATCAAGTGAACAGTTTTAATAAACACACAAACACAAAACATTTATTTATACCTTATTTAATAGAATATAAGTCGAATTACGAGCATTCCCATACCTGCCAACTTAAAAAAAATGTGGAGTTTCCGTTTTAGAAATCTGGAGGTACCGGTGACTAGAATCCGCTCGAAACAACTGATATGAGTGTTTCCAAGTGACGCAAAGCTATACAATAGCTATAAAAAAGCAAATGAAAACACTCGAACTACCCGAAACGTTGATTCGTAAACTAAGGTAGAGACAACCATTTACATATCGTGGGTTGGCGCGTGGTGCACAGTTACACGTAATAGAAAACATTTAACCTACGTTTTACCTCATTTATAATACTTCAAAACGGTCATTTCAACTTTAACTTCTTGAAATGCCCCCCCCCCCCCACTCTAATAAGTGCCTTACTAAAGCTCCATGTTCTCTGGATAGGGTGAGCAGGAGTGGAGGGGAGAGGGGGATGTCCCATTTCGAACATTCGATTCCAGTAATTTTTACATATTCTCCACTGCCGACTTGTGCTGCCCAGCCTGGCTGTTAGGCGACCACCCATGTTTATTTACAACCGCACTGCACGATCGCGCATGTTTTCTTCGACTCGATAATGCACGGAAATTGTTCCGAATATTACTTCAACAAAAGAGCGTTACATTTTTTTTATTGTACTGAGAAACAAAACATCGAATCAAAACACTATGAATATGACGAGTAAGCTACATGTCCAATAACCGCTTACACAAAAATAAAGCCTTTCAGGGATTCGGGTGCAAAGAAAGATTCTTATCTTTAACTCCAAAGATCTATCATGATTATAAAAAAAAAAGTTGCTTAAAAAGCGACTTCACTTAAGCACGACGACAAGACACAAACACGAGTCCAAACAGGGCGCAGCACTCAGCAATACGAGTGTACATTCGACAAAATGCGCTGGAATGATCAAAATAACTACCGATGTACAGGTCGCGCTGAACTCCTTGGGTTCTATAAACTTCGATATGTACATCGATTAAAAACGAGTAACCAGCGAATAACCTCCGACGAGTGGCCAAAAACCCTGAAATCGCGGGTTTCCGAAATTATGTTTGACGATAATTAGTTAAAAATCCGGAGAAATAATGGAATAATCGGGAGGCGGGAGAAAAAACTGAAAATCAGAAGTTCGCCTCCTATGCCGGGAGAGTTGGCAGTTATACATTCCAGCTGCGTCTCTACGTTCACGTGTGCTCAATAAACATGCTTTAAATATTAGTTTTTGTTGAGTACCCTGCTATCGTAGGTGGTACTTGATCCCGAACTCTGCGTGACAGTATTTCGTTACACTGATATTACAGCGTACATTTTCGACGAAAGCATTATGCAGAGATGGTTATTTTACCTTAGAGCAATAGATACATTTCTGTTTGGACATCCAGAGGCTGTTACGAACCGTAGTACTCTAAGCATTTACATACGTTCCATTCTTCGTAAGTGCCCCTTTGCTTCAGCTCAGATCTGTCCTCGGTCAACAGAAATAGACACGGGTGCACTCCCGGCACAACAAGGCCATAATTTCCGGAAGACGTGACGAGAGCAGCGCGAGTGCAGTGGCTCGGCGCTCTCCCGTAAACGTCCCAACAGGGCCGGGCAGATGCATTATTCAGCGGCGGCCGACCTCTCGTGCTGGCCCGAGGGGCGTAAATCGCTTTGCAGGTTATTTACACCGGAGGTGTAGAGGCATCGCGCTGCGAGCGGCGATCGTCAGCTAGTGCAGGAGAACGGTCGCCGCCGGCGAGGAATGCGCGCTATTTTGGTAGAGCTGCGTGCCATTTGCCACGGGACGTCGTCCCAAGTGCGAGGTCAGCCAATAAGGGGCGAAACCAGCGCCATTTCGAATAACACTGCTGGCTATTAGTATTTTAGCGAGACCGCACGAATTAGACAGCGGTTATGACGCCTAGTTTCTGAATATATGATTACCCAGCGATTTTCTCATTCACAAACTGCATTTGAATATTAGTTGTTCGTGATATGCTTGAGTTGTGTCTCGTGTAACAAGGAGAAACGTTGAGAAGTTAGTGTTGTTCTCGACTGCCCGCGATTGTGATGTATAAACTTCGGATTATCGTTTCACGATGTTGCCTCTCGTGTTGGAATGCCATGCGAATATGGAATCGACGGGTTCAAGAGGGCCACACGCAGCGCCACGCAGGATCCCAACGGTCCCACGCGACTAGCGCCCGACGGCACTGCCATTCCTCATTCTGCCATGCAGGATCTTTCAGCCACGTCACATACTTTCAAATATGAAATGAGCTTGATTGTTGCAGTACAGGTCATATGGTTCAAATGGCTCTGAGCACTATGGGACTTAACATCTGTGGTCATCAGTGCCCTAGAACTTAGAACTACTTAAACCTAACTAACCTAAGGACATCACACACATCCATGCCCGAGGCAGGATTCGAACCTGCGACCGTAGCGGTCACGCGGTTCCAGACTGAAGCGCCTAGAACCGCACGGCCACAACGGCCGGCGGCAGTACAGGTCCATAAGGGCAGTGTGATGACCTCTGGAGCACCACAAACTGCCGGCAGGATGACCCCTATTCCTTCCCTTAATTTGGCAACAGTGAGAGGCGCGCCGACAGTAGTTCACCTAACGCATCACCACACTGGATCTCAACGGTCTAACGCGAATAATACCTGAAAGGACTGATATTGTTTGCTGTGATCCAGGAAATGGGCTTGTCTGCAGCAGTAGAAGCATCCACATGGACAGTGGGACTATGCGTGGAACACCAAAGCTGTCAGAACGGCGTCCACTGTTCCTGCCCTTAACTCGGCAACAGAGAGAGGTGCATTTACAGTAGTGCACCTGATGAAACATTGGACATGTCCTCTTTCTAGACGAGTCTCATTTCTGGAGACAGCAACGCCAAAGGGGCTCCAAGGAGAATTAAAGTTGTTGGAGTACGACCCAGCACATGGTACGAGCTGCTGTTGGATACGTATAGCATCGTCACCTCTGGTTCGCACAGCCAATAATTTAGACCAAGCGAGATGGCGCAGTGGTTAGCGCACAGGACTCGCGTTCAGTGAGACAACAGTCCAAATCCCGGGAAGTCCCCATCCGGTCATCGAAATGCAGGTTTCCGTGATTTCCCTAAATCGCATATGGCAAATTATGGGATGGTTCCTTTGAAAAGCGCACGGTCGATTTCCTTCCCCATCCTTTAGTAATCCGAGCTTGTGCTCCGTCTCTGATGACCATGCTATCGGCGGGACGTTAAACTTAGGTCTCCCTTGCTTACCGGTAATCTGGACTTCAAATGTTCCGTTTTTGATATGTTAAGGTCAGTGGCTGTTTGGGGCATGTGTAAGGGATTTCCAGCAAAAATTCTGCAGCTTAGTTAAAACATAAGGGTGGGCTCACATGTTGCTAAGATTGTTTCGATTATGCTGCAGAAGTTTCGCTGATAATCCCTTGTCCGCATCTCGTGGTCGTGCGGTAGCGTTCTCGCTTCCCACGCACGGGTTCCCGGGTTCGATTCCCGGCGGGGTCAGGGATTTTCTCTGCCTCGTGATGACTGGGTGTTGTGTGCTGTCCTTAGGTTAGTTAGGTTTAAGTAGTTCTAAGTTCTAGGGGACTGATGACCGTAGAAGTTAAGTCCCATAGTGCTCAGAGCCATTTTAACCATTTGATAATCCCTTTCACATCCTCCACACAATCCCTAATATCTCTCTACTTGTGGATTTCCTATTTTTGGAGGCCTGAAGTAATACATTCATGGCTGGCAGTTTGCTTCGGATAAAGAGGAGCACGCTTGGGTACAATCATGGTTCCGTAGGCAACTACAAATATTTTTCTATGAAGGCATTGACCGTATTGCCTCACTGTGGTGTGAATGTGTTAACACTTGCGTCGATTAATTTTGAAATAATAAACAGTTTACCTACGTTTTATGCATCCACCTCATTTCCGTTTCGCTGGCTCTTACAGTTCCCAAAGCCACCTTGACCGGCGTTGGCAGTGAAGACGGTTCCTGCGGCTTGGGACCAACGAGGCTGCGAGATCACCTGGCGCCCAGGTTGGGAAACCTGTCTTGGCGCCAGGACAGCGACCACGGAAGGAACTCATCAATATACGCGACGGCGTGTCTGCATCCGAAATTTGAACGCAGTGGATCCGCGTGTTCCTGATTTACACCATCTCGTGGCTTCCTGATTGAAGGATTACAAAAGTGATCCTTTCCCATCATCTAACGGTCCTTTACACAAGCAACGCGACAGAGGGTGTAGATGTCTGAGGAAAATTGATATTGTTGTATTAATTTGTCGATTAAGTCAGTTGACCATGCGATAGGCTCATGATCACTGGAATCGTCATTAAGTGTACAATAGTAAACTTTGGTGCGATTATGACACAGTTAAACTCTCCTTCTTTGTATGGAACCAACTGCAAAAATGCTGATGGTTCTCGACGAGTGTCATGCATCACAGAAAGATCTCTGAGTTATAATTTCTTACGTTATTTTCGATCTGCTGCTGAAGTCAACACCTTAAGCTCACCGTCAAGATTTATACACGATCGAGTTTCCAGGTATTATCTGTATTTATAACTACCGGTGTGAGGGATTTCCTGTGTGTTATATGGATTAAAAACTGTTTCGGAACTTTGTAATTACGGGAGCTAATCTGCCCCTACTACGACAACGGATTAAGTATCCTGCCATGCGCAGCGGACTCCACGGCTGCGATGCGACAATGGGGCGGCCAGCAAGGAGTCCCACTTTCCTATCGCTGGATACTTGAACATAAATTGCTTTGCACGGGGTCTTTCACCGTAAGGCATGCGCGCGACAGGGCAGAATTGTTTGATACATATTGACATGGATTTAATTCTGATTTATGATAGCCAGGAAAACAACCGCGGAACATTTGTATAAGAGGAATATACTGCTACCGATTTGCAGTATTTATCGAATTGTGGTCAACACTTTGACCTTATTGAAGTGGCTTCATTAGAGTGCTTACTTGACTGAAGTTTTACACTGAGAAGGAAAGTTCTTTATCGTATGTGAGAAAATATCTACGTGAGAGTGACAGTTGTATACTCTTACAGTGAAGTATTGGTTCTGTGAATTTGGAATTTTTAACAATCGCGGCAATCGTGCTTTCTCGCGACCCTGAGATGCGGAGTCAGATAATTCAAATATTTCAGGGCTTTGTTAACGAATATACACTGGGGTGAGAAAACTTATGGAATATCTCCTAATATCGTGTCGGACCTCCTTTCGCGCAGCGTAGTGCTGCAACTGGACGTGGCTCGGACTCAACAAGTCGTTGAAAGCCCCTGCAGAAATGCAACCATGCTGCCTCTACAGCAGTTCGTAATTGCGAAAGTGTTGCCAGTGCAGAACTTTGTGCACGAACTGCTGTTCGATGGGATTGACGTCGGGCGATCTGCGTTGCCAAAGCAATCGCTCGAAATGTCTAGAATGTCCTTTAAATCGATTGTGGCTCAAATGGCTCTGAGCACTATGGGACTTAACTGCTGAGGTCATCAGTCGCCTAGAACATCACACACATCCATGCCCGAGGCAGGATTCGAACCTGCGACCGTGGCGGTCGCGCGGTTCCAGACTATAGCGCCTAGAACCGCTCGGCCACCCCGGCCGGCCTCTCAAATCGATTGTGGCCCGGTGACATAGGACTCAATCCACTCCATATAAGCACAGCTCACGCCATTTTGGCGCCCCCATAGGCTTGCACAGTGCTTTGTTGACAACCTGGGTCCACAGCTTCGTGGGTCTGCGCCTCTCTAACCCTTCCATCATTTTTACCAACTGGAATCGGGACTCATCTGACCAGGCCACGGTTTTCCTGTCGTCTACAGTCCAAACGATATGGTAACGCGCCAAGGAGAGGCGCTGCGAGCTATGTCGTACTGTTAGCATGCGGACTCGAGTCGGTCCTCTGCTGCCACAGCCCATTAACGCAAAATTTCGCCTCTCTGACCTAACGGATACGTTCTTCGTACGTCTCACATTGATTTCTGCGGTCATTGCTTTTTTGTTAGCACTGACAGCTCTATGGAAACGCCGCTGCTCTCGGTCGTTGATTGAAAGCCGTCGGCCACTGCGTTGTCCATGGTGGGAGGCAGACGCTTGAAATTTGGTTTCCCGACACACTCTTGACGTTGTGGATCTCGGAATATTGAGTTCCCTGAAGATTTCCGAAATGGAAATCCACATGCGTCTAACGTATGGTTAATTCCCGTCGTGCGCCTGACTCCTTATCACATGAATCACCTGATTACAAATGACAGTTCCACCAATGCACCACCCCTCTAACTTGTATACACTGTACTACTGCCATCTGGAAACGTGCATATCGCCATCCCATGACTTGTCGCCTCAGTGTAGTTAGCTCTTACTAGGGAACTGAATGTTCAAATGTTCAGATGTGTGTGAAATCTTATGGGACTTAACTACTAAGGTCATCAGTCCCTAAGCTTACACACTACTTAACCTAAATTATCCTAAGGACAAACATACACACCCATGCCCGAGGGAGGACTCGAACCTCCGCCGGGACCAGCCGCACAGTCCATGACTGCAGTGCCTAAGACCGCTCGGCTAATCCCGCGCGGCTAGGGAACTGAGCTCAGGTCCCTCTTGTGTGACACCTTCTCCGATTCATGTACGCCGTTGGTGGACTAAGCTCCTAATCACCTAGAATAAGCTACAGTCACTGGACACAAGATTCCCAGATGGTTACCAGCGACACATCTATTTTATTACCAATTTCCAAATTTCTCAGCTGACTTTCAGAGACTACGAAAAAGGCAAGGATTTATAGAAAATTGCAAGCTATGTTTATCACAGGAGACTTCGATTGCTTGCTTGAGAGCTTGCCCAAGTGGATGGGCTCATTGGCAAAAGATATCATTTCGGCCTGGTACAGCGCTGATTCACAGGCTCGACATACCCGCCGCCAACATCAAATCTGACAAGATTCACGAGTCCACAGGTGGAGCTCTCACGGATAGAAAGTGATGTGTCGACAGAAGTGCCGACACAGTGTTACTTTGAGGGGGCCGATAGGCACGCTATCTAACGCAGACGGGCGTGAAGTCTGGAACAGGATAACTATTGAATGGTAGCAAGAAAAGTACGTAGCTGGAATATACTTAACTTTAATGACTCCTTGTGATACATCTCTCTTGACTATACAAATGCGACTCGTAAGATACATGCACTGTTACAATTGGCGCCTTGCTAGGTCGTAGCCATGGACTTAGCAGAAGGCTATTCTAACTGACTCTCGGCAAATGAGAGGAAGGCTTTGTCCGTATTGTCGCTAGCAATGTCGTCGTACAACTGGGCGAGTGCACGTTCGTATATCGAGACCTGCCTTGTGGTGGCGCTAGGTCTGCGATCACACAGTGGCGACACGCGGGTCCGACATGTACTAAATGGACCGCGGCCGATTTAAACTACCACCTAGCAAGTGTGGTGTCTGGCGGTGACACCACAGAAAGCTACGAGAAAAAAAAACCAGCACAATGACTAAATTTAAATGAACGTAGGCAGAGAGAAACTGCATTTTCCCCATTTACACGCTCACACAGTCGTAATCTGCAAACCTTTCTTCAGATGGTAGTGTTAATGCAAATAATGGTAATGGTGAGTGCACACTTTGATTTTATATCGTGTGGATTACTGCATTATCAAAGTTACTATTGTTACTACCGGTACTATACTTTTAAAATCAGTTGTATGTTACATGTACTGCTCAAATTTTCGGTTAACGGCTTTTCAAATTATGTAAGCCTCTGAACTGCAATTTCTCGCAAGCTGTGCTAAAGCAAGGCACTGAAATGAAATTATGGTATGGCCTCAAAGGCCGGGAGACTCCGTCTGGGTTTGTTCCGCCGCCTGATGGGAAGTCATTCCATTTGACGACAGTTCGGCGGCTTGCGCATGATGAAGATAAGGACAACAAAGACACCCAGTCCCGATGAAGAAAATCTTGATCAAGGATCGAATCCGGGAGCTCGCAACCTAGAGGTAACGACGCTATTCACCAGACCACAGATACTGCTGTAAACAAATTATTATTATATTAAAATTTTTATATATTTTATTGTTGTTACAACAACAGATTTGGTTCAACATATTCTGAGTCCAATTGACAGGAAACAGAAAACTTGCAGGCTCTTCTTGGACTTTTCTAAAGCATTTAACCGCGTGAATCATTCTAAGCTAACGGAAAAAACTTTTTTTATCGGTACGGGATTCGAGGAAAATGCTATGACATAATTAATCGTACATTACAAATAGCAGACAGCCCACAGAAATCAACCATACCACTGGTAGAAATTTAATCATAGATCTGAGTTACAAACTGTCAGACATGGTGTGCCACAAGCTTCTGTTCCCGGATCAACTCTATTTATTCTCTGTGTAAATGATTTCCCAGATTATACAAATCAGAAACTTACAATGTATGTCGATGACACAACAATTATCCGTACAGCTGAGACGAAGGAGGATTTTGAAATACAAATACGTATCTCAAACAAAATACTATTTTATATAACAGTCTAAAACAATGTGTGTAGTATATGTAAATTGAAGATGGAGAGGGGAAGAAAGGAAAGGGGAGTGAGCGGATCACTGCTGTCAGCTGCATCGAGACATTACGCGGAATCAGCGGCGACGAGTGAAAATGTGTACTGGACCGGGATTCGAACCCGGCATCTCCTACTTCCTAGGCAGCTGCGTTAACCACTGCGCCAGCCGGGACACAGCGTTATCGCAACTGCACGGACTACCCCGGCACGCCTCACGGCCAATTCACACTCCCCACATAGCGCCACCTATTCTATCACAGCTGCGGATTCTGCGTGTTGTCTGTTGTTTCCGGCATGTCCGAAAGAAAAGACACCACGCATTCATATAATGTATTATGTGGTGTTTCAAACAAAACATAGTGAAAAGTAAATATTAAAATAAATAGGGGCAATTACAGACGTAAGCGGTTTATGCTGTACATTGTATTTATGCCTTGATTTAACGTAACAAAACAGTACGTTGGTCATGAATATACCTGTTTTTCCTCCTGTACTCCATCTTGGAGCTATGGATAATGTATTTAGCAAGTTTTATATATATGACAAACTAGTGACGAGCTGTATGTTATAATTGGAGGACGTTTTCAGTATGTCGACTAGACTGAGATGCAGTTATACACTACTGGCCATTAAAATTGCTAAACCACGACGATGACGTGCTACAGACGCGAAATTTAACCGACAGGAAGAAGATGCTGTGATATGCAAATGATTAGATTTCAGAGCATTCACACAAGGTTGAAGCCGGTGGCGACACCTACAACGTGCTGACATGAGAAAAGTTTCCAACCGAGTTCTCACACACAAACAGGAGTTGACCGGCGTTGCCTGGTGAAACGTTGTTGTGATGCCTCGTGTAAGGAGGAGAAATGCGTACCATCACGTTCCCAACTTTGATAAAGGTCGGATTGTAGCCTATCGCGATTGCGGTTTATCGTATCGCGACAATGCTGCTCGCGTTGGTCGAGATCCAATGACTCTTAGCAGAATATTTGAATCTGTGATTTCAGGAGAGTAATACGGAACGCCGTGCTGGATCCCAATGGCCTCGTATCACTAGCAGTCGAGATGCCAGGATCTTATCCGCATGGCTGTAACGGATCGTGCAGCCACGTCTCGATCCCTGAGTCAACAGATGGGGACGTTTGCAAGACAACAACCATCTGCACGAACACTTCGACGACGTTTGCAGCAGCATGAACTATCAGCTGCGGTTACCCTTGACGCTGCATCACAGACAGGAGCGCTTGCGATGGTGTACTCAACAACGAAACTGGGTGCACAAATGACAAAACGTCATTTTTCGGATGAATCTAGGTTCTGTTTACAGCATCATGATGGTCGCATCTGTGTTTGGCGACATCGCGGTGAACGCACATTGGAAGCGTGTATTCGTCATCGCCATACTGGCGTATCACCCGGCGTGATGGTATGGGGTGCTATTCGTTACGCGTCTCGGTCACCTCTTGTTCGCATTGACGGCACTTTGGGCAGTGGACGTTACATTTCAGATGTGTTACGACCCATGGCTCCACCCTTCATTCGATCCCTGCGAAACCCTACATTTCAGCAGGATAATGCACGACCGCATGTTGCAGGTCCTGTACGGGCCTTTCTGGATACAGAAAATGTTCGATTGCTGCCCTGGCCAGCACATTCTCCAGATCTCTCACCAATTCAAAACGTCTGGTCGATGGTGGCCGAGCAACTGGCTCGTCACAATACGCCTGTCACTACTCTTGATGAACTGTGGTATCGTATTGAAGCTACCTGTACACGCCATCCAAGCTCTGTTTGACTCAATGCCCAGGCGTATCAAGGCCGTTATTACGGCCAGAGGTGGTTGTTCTGGGTACTAATTTCTCAGGATCTATGCACCCAAATTACGTGAAAATGTAATCACATGTCAGTTTCTTTTTTTTTTCTTTTTTTTTTTTTTTCGTCAGTCTACTGACTGGTTTGATGCGGCCCGCCACGAATTCCTTTCCTGTGCTAACCTCTTCATCTCAGAGTAGCACTTGCAACCTACGTCCTCAATTTGCTTGACGTATTCCAATCTCTGTCTTCCTCTACAGTTTTTGCCCTCTATAGCTCCCTCTAGTACCATTGAAGTCATTCCTTTATGTCTTAGCAGATGTCCTATCATCCTGTCCCTTCTCCTTATCAGTGTTTTCCACATATTCCTTTTCTCTCCGATTCTGCGTAGAACCTCCTCATTCCTTACCTTATCAGTCCACCTAATTTTCAACATTCGTCTATAGCACCACATATCAAATGCTTCGATTCTCTTCTGTTCCGGTTTTCCCACAGTCCATGTTTCACTACCATACAATGCTGTACTCCAGTCGTACATCCTCAGAAATTTCTTCCTCAAATTAAGGCCGGTATTTGATATTAGTAGACTTCTCTTGGCCAGAAATGCCTTTTTTGCCATAGCGAGTCTGCTTTTGATGTCCTCCTTGCTCCGTCCGTCATTGGTTATTTTACTGCCTAGGTAGCAGAATTCCTTAACTTCATTGACTTCGTGACCATCAATCCTGATGATAAGTTTCTCGCTGTTCTCATTTCTACTACTTCTCATTACCTTTGTCTTTCTCCGATTTACTCTCAAACCATACTGTGTACTCATTAGACTGTTCATTCCATTCAGCAGATCATTTAATTCTTCTTCACTTTCACTCAGGATAGCAATGTCATCAGCGAATCGTATCATTGATATCCTTTCACCTTGTATTTTAATTCCACTCCTGAACCTTTCTTTTATTTCCATCATTGCTTCCTCGATGTACAGATTGAAGAGTAGGGGCGAAAGGCTACAGCCTTGTCTTACACCCTTCTTAATACGAGCACTTCCTTCTTGATCGTCCACTCTTATTATTCCCTCTTGGTTGTTATACATATTGTATATGACCCGTCTCTCCCTATAGCTTACCCCTACTTTTTTCAGAATCTCGAACAGCTTGCGCCATTTTATATTGTCGAACGCTTTTTCCAGGTCGACAAATCCTATGAAAGTGTCTTGATTTTTCTTTAGCCTTGCTTCCATTACTAGCCGTAACGTCTGAATTGCCTCTCTCGTCCCTTTACTTTTCCTAAAGCCAAACTGATCGTCACCTAGCGCATTCTCAATTTTCTTTTCCATTCTTCTGTATATTATTCTTGTAAGCAGCTTCGATGCATGAGCTGTTAAGCTGATTGTGCAGTAATTCTCGCACTTGTCAGCTCTTGCCATCTTCGGAATTGTGTGGATGATGCTTTTCCGAAAGTCAGATGGTATATCGCCAGACTCATATATTCTACACACCAACGTGAATAGTCGTTTTGTTGCCACTTCCCCCAATGATTTTAGAAATTCTGATGGAATGTTATCTATCCCTTCTGCCTTATTTGACCGTAAGTCCTCCAAAGCTCTTTTAAATTCCGATTCTAATACTGGATCCCCTATCTCTTCTAAATCGACTTCTGTTTCTTCTTCTATCACATCAGACAAATCTTCACCCTTATAGAGGCTTTCAATGTATTCTTTCCACCTATCTGATCTCTCCTCTGCATTTAACAGTGGAATTCCCGTTGCACTCTTAATGTTACCACCGTTGCTTTTAATGTCACCAAAGGTTGTTTTGACTTTCCTGTATGCTGAGTCTGTCCTTCCGACAATCATATCTTTTTCGATGTCTTCACATTCACAGAACGCATGTACCTATGAATCCACCGATCTCAGAATTCGGCTGAAATATTGTGCATTTTTTTTTTATTTTTTTGTCATCAGTCTACTGATTGGTTTGATGCGGCCCGCCACGAATTCCTTTCCTGTGCTAACCAGTTCTGTCAGTCCTGTCAGTTCTAGTATAATATATTTGTCCAATGAATACCCGTTTATCATCTGTATTACTTCTTGGTGTAGCAATTTTAATGGCCAGTAATATATTTCTGGGAGACATGAGAATCTGAGAATGACAGTTACTGTCGAAAATGGTCATGAAATAAACAATTTCACATCAAGCGAGCTTGGCTTCTAATTTTATTAATTAATTTACTACGATTCGATGTACGCTACGATATTGTCAAAAACGTAGAGGATAAGGTTAACAAACATCAATCAATACGCAGAACGTACAACAAAACATTCCAGAACAAAATATGTAAGGAAACAAAGTTAAAAATTTATAAAAACATAGATGCACCTGTATTGCTATGTAGGAGTGAGTCAGGGATCCGTAAAAAACGTGACAGAAGTAAACTATAATCAGCAGAAATGACTTTTCTCAGGAAAGTGAGATGTGATGCGAGGGAACACCATAAAAGAAATTAAAATAGTAGAACCCAACTAGATATTTATAGTACTAATGAAAAGATTGATGAAAATGAAATACTGTGGAAACAGCAACTACATCAACTAGAGTGATTGAGTGAAGAGAGAATCCCATGTCAGGCCATGCTGTACTAGCCAAGAGGAAGAAGGGGCGCACGAATACCCAGAACGAAGTGACTGTGAAGACGGAACACACGCAAATGCCTAAACCTTGAAGGAGGAGAACTAAAATCCTAGGGACTTGTGACACAAAAGTAGGAGGGAGAAAATTCTATTTGGCGAGGAGCGAGGGACAAAACGAACTATGCTCTCCACCAGGACTGAACCTTGGATCCTTGCCTGGTGTACAGAATGCTTGAGATTTGTAGAGGTGCAGCAAGGGAGGCGCTACTCGACCAGTGAGTGATGCGTCCCAGCACGCCTCCGTCTGCTTGGGCTGCCAGAAGGTCGCGCCGGATTTGTAAACGGCCTTGTTGGTGGTGACTACGTGGGGAAAGCTGTGCTGGGAAGTTACTGCGCAGTTGCCACGCGGACAACGACCCCGCGCAGGAGTGGCCGTCGCCTCGTGTGCAATATCTGCACTCTGGACGGCGTGACGTCACCCTCTGCCGCCGGAAACAATTGCGATTCTGCGGGGCCCAGTATCGAAACGCTGGTGCCCATTCTGTAGAATGGTTCATGTAACTGGAAATAAGGTGCCCTGGCACCAATCTTCGCTATAAGTAAAGGGTGTTCGAAAAATCACTCCATATTTTGAAAGATGGTAACGTGGATCAAACGAAGACAAAACAGCCGGGTAAACATGGGTGGGCTTTTTAGATGGGTATGAGTACCTGCCCTTCTTTGCTACTGTGCAACATGTCTCTTCTAGTGCAAGCTCTTTGCTATTACCAGCCGCGCGGGGTAGCCGTGCCGTCTTGGGTACCTTGCCACGGTTCGCGCAGCTCCCTCCGTCGGAGGTTCGAGTCTTCCCTCGGGCATGGGTGTGTGTGTTGTCCTTCTTAGCTTAAGTTAGGTTAAATAGTGTGTAAGTCTAGGGACCGATGACTTAGCAGTTTGAAATAACATTATTCTTTTACCGTCAAACAGTAGAGCTTCTAATGTAACCTGCTCGCTATTACATACGACCCGCACTTGTGAGTCATCGTTAAAGGTAATGCTCCGCACAGTGTCCATTCGTAGTAAAGATTGCTTTCCTCATGTCGTAAGGAATCACACACGCTCTCAAAAATTCCATGTTGGCCACGAATGTGGTAACAGGCACCGATTACAGGCTCCTGTAGTGTTTGTAAATCATTAAAGCGGCTTGCATACATCACAGTGTACAAGTGCCCCCACAGCCAAAAATCCAAGGGACGATTATCGGGGGAACGAGATGGCCAACGTATTGAACATCCTCGACCAATCGATCGATCATGTTGTGTGAGGTGTTCTTACACATGTCGCAGAAAATGAGTTAGTGCTCCATGACGCATTATCTACATTTCCAGCCGTTACTGGTATGGTACTTCGTCAGGCAAGTCGTTTCAGAGGAACTGAAGGTACCTTGCACCAGCCAACCTGTTAGGTAGTGCGTAAGATAAATTACATTAGTTATCGCCAATAATTCGCGTCCATACATTAATTGAAACTCGGCGCTTCAACTGGGTTTAGATTTGCATCAGATGATTACTGCATGCTGTACAAGTGGACAATAAGAAGAGGGGAACTTCTTCACTTGTTTACTGTGTTATATAAGCCGTTCGTAATAGCAAAGAGTTTTCAGTATTTCAGTAGAAGAAATGTGTTTCACAGTAGCGAAGATAAACTTAATGCTTATAGCTGTTAGGGTATGCATTTTAGAGAGCATCTTTACTGGAAGTTTTTGTCATGTTTTGGTCCTTACCTCTCAGAATACGGAATACTGTTTTTTTGACGTCCTGTAGAAGTTTATGCGGATAAGAAATATACTATCCCCACACGCAAAAGGAACGACAAGTATTTTATCGGCATCATAGTGGAAAAAAATGTTTCTGACTACTTTAACCCATTCGGTATGCTGCAGTTCTGGGGGTTGGCTTGCACCTTGCCTCAATTTTGGTCTGCTGAAGTAATTAATACTCTGCAGGTCGGTCATAACATCACAGTCTGTAGTTCTACTGATACGTTTTTTAAAAATCTCTGTCGTAAGAACTGAAATGGATTTTGTGAAATTTTCTGTAGATTATTTCCTAACACTGTGGAGTCAAATGCTTTTACAAGGTGTCTCCACATCTTCCATGCCATGCAATTCGTTTATCAAATGTCCTTTAGTTCACCGCAATGATAAATTATGTTAACGTGCCACATTTCTCAGTGTACTAAGTCTTGAATACGTTCTAGTAAACGATTTTAAGAGAAACGTCGATGCCATTACTGATTTTACTCTGTAAATTATTTATCTCGAATATTATACACAAATAGGAGTCAGACGATGAAGCATTGCATGGAAGCGAATCATGGACTGTGTGAAACCTACGTCATGTATCTCACATACCATTATCTACTACCATTTCATTAATCTCACTCTCATCTGAAATATGGGGAAGGAAAAGCCCGTGTCCTATTCAGAGGAACAATCTATTCGCCAGGCGTGATTTAGGTACGCCACAGAGAACTGGGTGACTAGTTTTAAACCCCTCTCCTCCGAAATGCGAGTCGGTCACAGCGACACATCTTTGGGCAAAGAAGTTCTACGTACAGACACTTTACGTCTGCAAATCACATTTGTATTAACATAGACGTCACCATTAGTTTCCTCCGAAAAGAAAATTCGAATGCTCAAGAATTTCTTTTGCGTGTTACTTTTGTTAGTGAAATTACAGTAACGGCGAACGGGGTGTATTTCCCGAGCTGAGGACAGCTGTCTCAAAACACCACTGTAAGCAATACTGGTAGACGGTACCGGACACTCTCATTGGGGAAGGGTAGATATATTTTCATTGGATCAGTAACACGAGGAGAGGGCTGTAAAGTGACAGAGCAGTTGCGAAACGCGGTCAGGTGACAGGACAGGCAACGCTGGCATTTTTGCACGGGGGCCTGGTAGGGTGTGCTAGTCCGCTAGTCGGTTACGTAACTGTCTAGTTTACCGGCAACATAAGGAACCGACAAAACAGGTCGGCTACCTGTGCGCCCTGTTTCCGCAGCTCCGCCTTGAACTTATCAGATGATAAGGACGCTTTTGCTTCTATACTATTTTCTCTGTCGTATACTACGTCCGTTATCATTCACCGCTGCTATAGAATCTAAAAATCCAAAGTTCGGCCTGAAGATCGCAGTCATTTCTTAGGCATGTTGCTATGGAGGAATTACACGCTAGCCTTCCACCGATCCTCGAACTGACTAATCCAACAAGTTATAGGGTGAGCCACCGTCATTATTATGATTAAAAACGTGTGCCACACACCGCACGGATGCTAGCGGAGTATAGGATGTAGAGGACACAGACAAAACGGCGTCTTTTAGGATTCGTGTAAGGGGAAATAAGCAAGTCTGTGGCTGCAGAAAAGCGTTTTTCATGAGACTTTCTTTAATGTGTGTTCCACCTCCTTTACGTACGTAACGAATGACGGTCATAGATTGCTATTGTAGGATATTTTATCCTGGACTAGTATCGGTTATGACTGTCACTTAGTTGACTTGTGTGTAGTAGGATACTTACTTTTGAATGTTTCTTCACTAGGAGTCTACAGAAACTACTCCAGAAACAAAAGATTGTCGTAAAAGAGCCGCCTGTGGAGGTTTCGCGGCAAGCTGTCATTCATTAGTGCATTACATCTGGCATCGGTGGCCAAGATGGAGGTTAAGCAGGTACCCGTGTACTGCCAGGCGCGCCCTGTTACATTTGTATAAGCAGCGAGCTGCTCGCTTATGCAGCAGAGGGCTAAAATAACTCACCGAGGTAGTATGTTACGAAACAGATTCATGTAACATTCATATCTTTTTGGGATGGTTTGTCTTTCAGCTCATACAAAAGACCTCACTCCGGGGGCCTCTGTTTCATCCCGTTTCTCAGGACAAACTTGACGCGCATACACGTTCACATCACTCTCAAGACCACAGTTCTTAAACAGGTGTTCCTGGTGTACCGAAGAAAAGTTCTCGACAGTTATCTTCCCAAATCGTGAAGCAGATGTTAAAAATGATTAATACGGTAAAAGACACAGGCTTAGTGGTTACCTTAGTGGTAAAATCCACGGGTGTAGTTGAACAGGCCAGACTTTGATTAGAAACGGACCTAGGAATGCGTTTAGTCAACAGGTAATCAAATTAAACTTAGATAATTGTGCAGAAGTGCCCATAGCTGATATCTCTCTTTCGCAGTTTAACATCAGTTGCTCGCGAGTGCGTTACATGTTGACCAGAGTCTCGGTGTCGATACGAAAACAAGTAGTTATGCAATATGAGAAGAGACAGTAATTCAGAAAATGCAAATAATGTTCTTTATACACGTCTTATACTATTCCTTGCTATGCCCACGTGTAAGGCCCTCCATGAAAATTTTCATGCTGCTTCGATCATCCCATATTTCTTATCTGTCGTAATACTTCTTGGTTGCCTATTATTTCCATTATGTCAAGGATTGACAGTTTTTCACATACATTCTTAATTTCATCACTACAGTGGCGGAAATGGTGTGTTACGCCATGAATACTGACAAACTGAACGCTGACAAACTAATACACCACTATTTCCATGCGCGAGATTATTTACAGTACATAAAACGTCATTCCTACGGATAAACAATCGGGTGGAGATAGTAACTTAGCATGCTCAGAGAACGTCCATTTACAGCTTACCGACATCTTCCGGGCTTTGCCCCAAGATGACTGCCGTTTGCTTCCATCTCACAATGAATGCAAGAGTGTATTCGTGCCGCCGGAGGGGTGGAGGTGGCGGGGAGGGGGGAGGCATCTCATACTGATGTTCATTACGAAGATTAGTTCCGGATGGAATGAAACTTTTACTATTTAATACCCGTTACGGGATGAACATATCCCAAAGTCTGATACATATCGGACAGCTGTTTCATGGTGTAACACTTTCCACCTCCGCCAATGTGTTTCTTTTCTTACGTTGCCATGTATATTGTCCCAGAAAATGAATTTCAGTGCTTTATATAAGTGAAAAATTTGATTTTGCTAGCATTCCCGTATCACTTCCATACAAAAAATTCGTGTCACCTCCGATTTATAAAATTTCAGTAGGATTCTTTTCGGATTATTTTGCAGCGCTTTTTCTTCTCTTGACATCGATTACTTGCCATTTTAACTCCGATGAAGCTTTACTAACCCGCCAGTAAAATGTTTCTTTATTTTATGTGTAACCCAGACTTTCAGTCATAAGAGCGACACATCTGCCTCCTTTGCTCAATGAACCACAATAAATTTGTCTCATGTTGCACGCTTCTTACAGAGAGCTTGTTTGCCTATAATGAAGTGCAAATAAAAAATAAATTAGTTGAATACAAGATCTTACGAAGAATGGTCCCACATAAAACTGAAGTCGATATGCAAAAAGTTAGTTAACTGAACTTTGAACTCGGATATCTCCGTGTGTTTTTCGCTATCACAGAAAACTGATGCCACACTGGGAGCGTATTAATTACCTATCAGTTATCAAAAACCTGCTGTGCATATTTTATGTTAATGGCATTTCCTTTTCCTTGCTACTGCAAACAGTACAATAGCCGTTGCTGACACTTAACTACGGTGACCAGCAGAACAACAGTAACTAATTTTAGTCCTGCTGCATTGTTTGACGATAAATAGTTTCCTGATTTTTTTTACGACTTGAGGTGAAATAAGGATCTCACATGTCAGAGGCACAAACTACAATGATAATAAGAATTTCTAGTAACAACACCATAGCTCATTTAGCTTCCATACAGATTCAAATATGTTGTAAGTGCGGTGTTCATTCTATCTCATAAAAAGACAGTTACTTTTCCCACGGTTGTCCTCGCTTGTTTCGTAGTTTCATCAAACAACAACTTACGGCCGTAGCTGTTGGTTGAAACTGCCCCTGAATACGCTTTGCAATGTGGAAGGTAAACTCTGCAGATGCTATCCCTAGCCTCAACGTGTCAAGGAATGCGACTGGGGCCCTTTGGGAGCCAGCCATGTAACGCGGGTTGCATCAGGCTGCACTGCAGGGGACCAGACACCAAGTCGCATACGGAGTTCATATGGCATCATTTCACCGTAACGAATTGAAGGTTTTTGCTTTGCCTTATGCATGCAAATGTTGCGTTACTCTACGAGCGCAAAAAATATTATCGATCTGACGGCAACTGACTCAGTTGGGACCTAAAGGACGAAGACTGGTGGTTCAAATGCCTTATTGGTCAAATTCAACATCACTATGCCTCCAGACGTTGAGGAGAAGGTTAAACGTATCTTCAATTTTCACCCGTATGACACTACAAAAAGCTGTGTGGTCTGCTGGTTGTATAAATCTACAGGTTGACTATTAACCAGAAAACAACTGTCTCTTTTTATATCCCTCACATTCCATAAACGCAGGAAAAAAATTGGAACACAGCAACAGTGCTCCAGTGCAGTGCACGTATATATTTAACAGAAACTTCCATCCATAAACTACTGCTCAGCTGCTTTGCAAAATCATACTGCCTTCACGGACGGGCATACGTAACAGGATGGAAAATACCAATCGCGTAAAAAAGTAATCGGAAATCCTTAGAATCTCTTACCTGTTACTGACTCATCGACGACACTCTTGTGACAGCATTTCGCCTGAATTTAATAAATTCGCAGTCGATATGAAAGTCATTACTACAGTTTCAAGTGTTAACGACAGCAGTTTCAATGCTGATTATCCATAATTAAAAAAATTACAGTTCAGGCAGAAATCCACTCAAAAAGGAGTTTTCGTTTGTCCTCAGCATCAGCTGTCTGCGACGAGGTATCTATGGCCACTAAGATATGTGTTCAGAAACATATCGTCACCTGTAGCACTGCACGTTTTCGCAAAACAGGCTACAACCGAAAAATCTTCGAAAGTATATTTAATTTCTAGAAAATATTCGAGGTATAAAAAAATCATCACGCATCATAATCTCCAAAAATACCACCAATTTCTTGGAAATTTTAACGTCATCTCTGCCTCTAACGGTAAAAACGACGATAGCAAGCCCTACGCAATTAAGGCGCGTTAATTCTGAGCAAACAGTATAGTGTAGTCTTGCAACTGTTGACCGAGTGCAAGACAGAATTGGCCTCGCCGGTTACGCAAGTCCATATTATTCGCCACTCTGTGCGCGATGCTTACGTAAGGCGGACGATACTCTGCAACGATAGGCGGCGCTGTTTGTTATTTCCGTTCCTGCGCGCCTAGCAAAACGTCGCACGTCACAACTACGTCTCTGCTTTTTAATCCCGGCAACTCGTCAGAGTACGTAACGAGCATTTCGGGAAGAAAACAGGAGCTCGTACAGAAAAAAGTCATCCTTAAAATACTTACTTTTCGATGTACCACGTAACGATAAAAATAACATAATAAAAACCTTGTCGTGCTGACATCGTAAAATTAGTATTTTTTATATTCTCTACGACATATTTGCGATATCTCGCTATCAAGTGAAACACATACGTTGTTAACAAACATAATATATTTTATAGACGAATGCTGTACGTAAATGTTAGTGACCTACACGTATATCTCTGTGGACGATCAGTCTGGGTTCCAGAGAAATGTAGAACCACGAAAAGCTACACTGACACAACCACTGATCTTTCAAGATAGGTTGAGGAAAGCCAAACCTGCATTTTTAAACCTTTAATTTTAGAGAAGGCTCTTTGAAATTATGATGATAGAAGGGTTAAAATAAGGGGAGCGAAATGATACATAATGTACCGACGACAGACCGTAGTTACAAGAGTCAAAGGGAAGCTGTAATTGAAGTGGAGTGAAACACGTTTGTACCCTACCCCGATGTTACAGAGTCTATATATTGGGCAAAAGAAAAATAAGGGGATTAAAGTTTAGGAGGAAGAAAAAAAACATAAAAGACATTTGCCGATGACATTATAATACTGTCAGACAAGGGAAAGGACTAGGAAGAACAACTGAATGGAGTGAGTAGCCTCTTGAAAAGAGGTTCTAGAGCGAACATAAAACAGTACAACAATGGTACGACAATGTAGTCGGACGAAACCAGGTGATGCTGACAGAAAAACCAGTTGATAAGTTTCGTTATTAGGAGCAGAAAAATAAATGAGAAGATGCAAAATGCCGACTGGCATTAGCAAAAAACGCGTTACCGAAAAAAAAAATTAGCGTCGACAGGCGTTAGAAAGCATTTTCCGAAGGTATTAGGTTGGTACATAATTTCGTAGCGTTTGTCCATTAGTTTAATTAAACAACAGGTGCAGATAACAGAGACTTCAGTCGCCAATAGTATATTCTCCTTCACTATGTACACTAAGTCATCAAAAGTATCCGGACACGCCAGAAAACACGTTTTTCATGTTAGGTGCATTGAGCTGCCACCAACTGCCAGGTACTCCATATCAACGACCTCAGTAGTCATTAGACATCGTGAGAGAGTAGAGTGGGGCGCTCCGTGGAACTCACGGACTTCGAACGTGGTCATGTGATTGGGTGTCACTTGTGTCATTCTCTGTACGCGAGATTTCCACACTCCTCAACATCCCTAGGTCCACTGTTTCTAATGTGATAGTGAATTGGAAACGTGAAGGGACACGTACGGCACAAAAGCGTACAAGCCGACCTCGTCTGTTGACTGACAGAGACCGTCGACAGCTGAAGAGGGTCATAATGTGTAATAGGCAGACGTCTATCCAGACCATCACACAGGAATTCCAAACTGCATCAGGATCCATCGCAAGTACTACGACAGTTAGATGGGAGGTGAGAAAACTTGGATTTCATGGTCGAGCAGCTGCTCATAAGCCAAAACATCACGCCGGTAAATTCCAAACGACGCCTCACTTGGTGTAATGAGCGTAAACATTGAACGGTTGAACAGTGGAAAAAGGTTGTGTGGTGTGACGAATCACGGTACAACGTGGCGATCCGATGGCAGGGTGTGGGTATGACGAATGCCCGGTGAACGTCATCTGCCAGCGTGTGTAGTGCCAACAGTAAAATTCGGAGACGGTGGTGTCATAGTGTGGTCGTGTTTTTCATGGAGGGGGCTTGCATCCCTTGTTGTTTTGTGTGGCACTATCATAGCACAGGCCTACATTGGTGTTTTAAGCATCTTATTGCTTCCCCCTGTTGAAGAGCAATTGGGGGATGGCGATTGCACCTTTCAACACGATTGAGCACCTGTTCATAATGCACGGCGTGGGGAGTGGTTACACGACAATAACATCCCTGTAATGGACTGGCCTACCCACTGTCCTGATGAATTCTATAGAACACCTCTGGGATGTTTTGGAACACCGACTTCGTGCCAGGCCTCGCCGACCGACATTGATATCTCTCGTCTGTGCAGCACTCCGTGAAGAATGGGCTGCCATTCCCCAAGAAACCTTCCAGCATCCGATTGAACGTATGACTGCGAGAGTGTAAGCTGTCATCAAGGTTAAGGGTAGGCCAATACCATAGTGAATAGCAGAAATATCGATGGAGGGCGCAACGAACTTTTAAGTAATTTTCAGCCAGGTATTGGGATACTTTTGATCACATAGTGTACAACAGACGGCCAAGGCTGGTCAACTTTTCGATTCCGCGACTGTAGAAATCGAGTGCTTTTAAGGCGAAGAACTCGTCGTTCGGAGACCATTTTCATCCAGAATTGAAGTTCCTTGAAAGTTGTTCGATAGAGAGTGTAAAAAGGTGAAAATCTCAGGGCGCAAAGTCAGGAGAATAAGGTGGGTGAGAAATGACTTCTCAACCCAACTCCTGTACAGTGTTTTTTGTCAGTCTAGCAGAATGCGAGCGAGCGACATCGTGGAGTAGCATAACTTCACGGAGACTTTCAGGTCGTTGTTCTCGGGTTGCGTCTGCAAAACGTCTCGGTTGTTGACACCTAAGGGGTGCCCATACCGACGCGGTGTGCTAGTCAAGAAAATGGTAGTACATGAAGGGGCACGCTGGAAGAGCCGCGCGGGATGGTTCTAGCAAACGCTAACAACTACAGTGACATCCGAAAAGGGCTATTACCTCTTAACCGAGGAAGGTCTGGACCGGACGGACCGTGGGTGGCTTGCAACCTTTGTTCGATGGGAAAGACAGCTTCAATGGCGCGCTTTGCGACAAAGGAGCGCCAAAACTTTCGGGGACAGGATAGTAATGAATCAACCTAGTAGTTCTGGCGCGCACTGCGCTTTACTGCACTATTTTCATTACGCTGGACGCAGTATTCCCATTGCGTTTGTCATCAGGCTTTGTACTCCTGTACTCAGTAGAACCGGCTCGAAAAGACGCAGGGAGGTGGCATGGAAAAAACGCGGTAGCACTCCAACGGCGACGAGCGTGGGATAAGAGTTCTGGGGTTCGCGCATACCCCGTCAAAATGTGGCGGACGACGACGCGGGCCACGTGGCGTTGCGAGGGCTCTGCCGAGAGCACGGCCGGGGATGCTGCAGCGTCAGAGCGGAACAAGAGACTGGTCAACAGAGATGGAAAAATATAACGCAACTGATAGAAATAACCGCTCACTGAGGAGTAGAAATTACTATGGCAACCACCCATCCGATTCTAGCAGTTATTTCAATAACTGCCAACAATGCCTCGCGCCATCTGTTTACAGACGATCTTACTACGCTTTGGCGTCAAGTCATCTGAGATCTGGCTACGATGGAGAGGGGTAGACCATCTGGAAGGTTTGTATACGCCATGAAAATGTGAGACAGCGCGCCTTCTGTTGATGGAACTGTGTACTATTTCGTGGCTCTTACTACTTTCAGACAAACAATTAAATAAAATTAACGCCAGAATGGTGGCTAATAGGAGCGACCGTAAAGGCATTGCACTTGTACGGTCGTTCCCTGGAGTCACCGCTCTGTGGCCGGCCGGTGTGGCCGTGCGGTTCTAGGCGCTTCAGTCTGGAACCGCGTGACCGCTACGGTCGCAGGTTCGAATCCTGCGTCGGGCATGGATGTGTGTGAAGTCCTTCGGTTAGTTAGGTTTAAGTAGTTCTAAGTTCTAGGGGACTGATGACCACAGATGTTAAGTCCCATAGTGCTCTAGTGCTCAGAGCCATTTTTGAACCGACTGTGTGCCAAATTAGTTTGGACGGGTAGTACGAATAGTTACCATGAGGAATTCGAGCGACTATGGAAATAACTAAAATGGCTGTGAGCTCTATGGGATTTAACTTCTAAGGCCATCAGTCCCCTAGAACTTAGAACTACTTAAACCTAAGGACATCAAATAGTTCAAATGGCTCTGAGCACTATGGGACTTAACATCTGAGGTCATCAGTCCCCTAGAACTTAGAACTACTTAAACATAACTAACCTAATGACATCACACACATCCATGCCCGAGGCAGGATTCGAACCTGCGACCGTAGGAGTCGCGCGGTTCCGGACTGCGCGCCTAGAACCGCTAGACCACCGCGGCCGGCCCCTAAGGACATCACACACATCCATTCCCGAGGCAGGATTCGAACTTGCGACTGCAGCGGTCGCGCGGTTCCAGACTGTAGCGCATAGAACCGCTCGGCCACCCCGGCCGGCTATGGAAATAACTGTCAGAGGCCGGTATTTTTTCTGACAGTTATCGTATTCGCTCAGAGATCTTTTCCTCTGGCAGTTAACGGGCTGCCATTATAGGTAACCTGGAAGTTGATAACTTCGTTCCTGACTCCAGTTAAAGGTCTTAGAACTCTGTGGTAATTCCAGAGAGTTAGTTACTGGAGTGAACAAAATATTTTTTTTACTGCTACGGAAATAACGGCTGGCCATCGGGTGTTCCGAAGAGTTGACAAATAATGGGTTTCTATTCTCTCTATTTCTTGTTCCAAAACGGGTGTCACTCTCTTTCTGGCCTACACTCGAAAAAATTGCCTACATAACAAATTGCAGTAAACTAACAATTCCAGTGAAATAAATTTGTACTTGCCGAGATAGCTAAAGGCCGGCTTGAAGACGTATTACAATTGGAAACTGATACAGAAACAGAGTGAAAGACAGTATTTTATTTGTAACAAGGAGACATGTAGAGTACATAGGCAATCGCAATAAAACATAAATAAGTATTGGAAAATGGAGAAACAGAAAGGAACCGACAGCGTGGGAAGTAATGGAAAACTGGCACGATTAAGAGAAGCTTTGAAGAAGGGAAATACTGAGCTCTGTTTGGTCATTTAGTATTAAATCAGGACCATGGGCCAGACGTTTGCTGATTTCCATGGCTTACAATAGGCTGTGTTTTTGACATTTGTTTGCTAATTGAAGGACGTGGGACTATGACTGCTAGTTGTAAGCCTCACGAGGTACATTCTGAGAAAATGTGAAATCATAATTCTGCAACTGCGTTCTGCAACCCAGTTGCTATGTCTCTCCCTGATTGGCCGATATAATAGATCACAATCAGGATAAGTAATTTTGTATGCTCCATTGTTGGCTAGTTATTAGGTCTACATTCTCTACTGAAACGGCTGTGGAGGTCTACACATAGCAGGAAATTCTATAGCTGCAGGATTTCAGTGATGTTGCTACACTCTGTGCTAACTGTTCTATGGTATGTACACCACTTCCTGCAGGCAGTGCAAGGAACAGCAGAGGGGGCATCTGCTTTGTAATCTTCTTGCATGGAAACAGGTATGAGAGGTGCGCTGCTCACTGGAAAGCTGCATGCTTACGTGTGACTGGCTGTTATGAGCAAGAAGGTATCACTGTGTCCTCAGTGGACTTGCATTATACTAATTTATTTTATTGGGATTCTTAACTCAATGTAAATTTTAAGAAAGAAAACATTATCCACATAGGCTGTAAAATATTTATTGTCCATGCTATTAGGTAATTTGGAGTATCAGCATTTTCAAGCACTTGTTGTAAGTGCTGAAAATGACTAACAGTCGAAACTGGCTAATAGCACGAACAATAAATTAAGGACTGTTTAGACCATGTTTTCTTTCTTAAAACATAGCGAGGATGTGAACCCTCACACGAACAAAACTGCAATGCGCATTATATTATATGTACGCTCTTTTTTCGAGTTCAGTGCTAATGTTTTTCCTCGTTTGCTCCTCTTACATTCATTTAATGTTCAACTTTTTACCTTTTTAATTGCCTTACCACCGCACTGTCGCCGGCCGCGGTGGCCGTGCGGTTCTGGCGCTGCAGTCCGGAACCGTGGGACTGCTACGGTCGCAGGTTCGAATCCTGCCTCGGGCATGGATGTGTGTGATGTCCTTAGGTTAGTTAGGTTTAAGTAGTTCTAAGTTCTAGGGGACTGATGACCACAGATGTTGAGTCCCATAGTGCTCAGAGCCAGCCATTTGAACCGCACTGTCAAAGACAACCTTTACTGTGTGTATGTGCCTCAGTCTAGATGAGTAACACCTTTTCAAATGTTTACGAAGTTCCAGCATGCTGGAGTAGTTTTGGTCATTTACAGTGCATACAGAGTTATCTGTATCATCGAATGAATAAAAAGTAAAAATTTGCAATTTAGACTGGTTTTTGTTTCTACTGATTTCCAAATGTTGTTTACAAATATTGTAACTTATTTGACGACGATAGTCAGTTAAAGCCCGATGATGGCCTTGTACGCTGAAAATAGGTTAAATAAATAAATAAATTCTGTAGAAAGTGCATAACATTGTGCTGGTCATTTATTATTTGTTCAGGTATTTTCTAACCCGTTCACCTTATTTCAACCCTGTTCAGTCAATACATTGTAAACACGATGTGTATGTGATCAGAACTACCAACGTCATTTGGATGCCCTAGAATATCTGCACAATTGTCGGCAGAATAGCTTAAAGTTACATTTACACTTAATCTGAGTAGTGAGACACTCCGTAATTCTGACGCAGCGCTTGTCTGACACCATGAGAATGACGTCACTGACCACTAGATTATAAGCAGCAGCCTCAGATTAAGGAATGGCTGTTTTGGTGAGAGTACTGGCATCCTATCGACACCTATACAAGTTCAAGATGACGCTGTACTATCTTTTTTTCAGCGTGAGGTTAGTTTTTTTTTGTCATTATAAACACACTTCAATGAAAATGTAAAAGTGGATTCCTGAAATGCAGCCCTTGACAACAAAAGGGAGTTCTCAATTTGGGGATCTCCATTACTAGTGGGGGCTCGAATTGTTGTTGTTACATTACATTGTTGTATTGGGCCACTGGAAGTTGGTTGGTTGGTTGGTTGGTTTGGGGAAGGAGACCAGACAGCGTGGTCATCGGTCTCATCGGATTAGGGAAGGATGGGGAAGGAAGTCGGCCGTGCCCTTTCAGAGGAACCATCCCGGCATTTGCCTGGAGTGATTTAGGGAAATCACGGAAAACCTAAATCAGGATGGCCGGGGGCTCGAATTAATACCATGTATAATAAACTTTATGTTGATCTGATATGCAACCAGTCGATTTCTTTTTTTTAATTTTGTGTCCTACTGACTAGTTGTCGAGCCGCTGCTGGTTCATCATCAGGTGGAGGTGTTATGGGAGCATTACTTTCCCGATCACGTGCAGCTAGACGCTAGTAGCGTGTTGCTGGCGAAAATGACGGACTTTAGGCATGAGGTAACGAAATTTTACGAAACTAAGAAATCGTTGTTTCAGGGTAGTTACACTGTAGTGTCTCGTGGTATCCATGGCAAAATCTGATTAGATGGCAAATTATCGGAATGACTTTGTTGCGATACCACGAGACATTGCAGTGTAAGTATTCTAAAACGTAACGATCTTTTCGTTTCGTAAACATTTAGTTAATTTAGTATATGCCTAAATTTCGGTTATTTCCGGAAGCCCCGCGATCCCACCATTTAGCTGCACAGGGTCCAGAAAATGATGTTCCTGTAGCACCCCCTGCAGTGGCTCGAGAACTGTTCAATAGTACAATAAATCACACCAAACTCAAAAAGCGACTGGTTCATTATCATACCTGTACAAAACGCCGATTTAAATCATAGTTGCAGCTCATCTTCCGCAATTGATAAAATGTAAAAGATGCTTTCACCGTGATTGTGAGACCACGTCAAACTATAGGTTCCCCTACAACTGGCTCGGTCTGTCAGTTCATAGGTCGGGGGAAGAAAACGGCATAACCACCACTAATAGCGCCGTGCCTTATAAATCAGCGTCGTGTTCAAACCAATCTTCGGGCTGATAAGAGGTTTACTTACACTGCCTCCAGAAGGACGTACATGACAGATGCGTTCGCGGAGCAATCCTCGACAGCGAAAATTTAGGAAGACACGCCCTAAACACTGGAGGGACAAGGCCGGCGCGTGAACTGGTGGTCCATTTAGTAGCGGTGCTGCCCACTCAAGAGCGCCGAGTATTCGCGCGGCGATGTAGCGGGCGAAAGCACGGGCCGGCTGACATTTATCTGTTGTTTACCAGCGCCGGCCTGCGCATAGTTTTTGAAGGTCACTGCAAAACTCGCGATAAACAGGCTCCGCATGTCTTCGATAGGCGTCTTACTTGCACCGTAACACTGAATCCTGCTGTATTCACAGCTCAATACCCTGCGCATGGTCCTGGAAGTTTATTCCTGATCGCAGACCTCTACGAACAGAAGAGGTGCGACAAAACTGCGGTGTACAGAGTACCGAAGTCAGCGGTGCTCCGCTATAATTTATAATTACAGCTGCGTCAGACGCCACTAAAGCGAAAATTTTGTGTTGTTTAGGGTGGTTATGGACAGTCGATACACTTTCAGAGACTGCTTACAGGTGTTTCGAAGCAACGAATATATGGTCTCCAGGACTCATTGCCGGACAATCTAACAGCGATTTGTTGCACATATAATGACTAAGGCAGTGACAGAATTTTACACACAAAAAACTCTGTTATATCTGTGTCTCACTGTCATTTCAACAGTGTTCAGTCGCTGAAGAAGAGTATTTCCGAAGATGATTCCAGCAGTAAACCGGAACATCGAAGCAAACAAGATTTGATGAACATAGTGTTGTGTAACGACTGCCGCGAGAGGTCTAACGCCGTGTATATCGAACGTAAACTTGGTTTTAGTGCGGTCCGATAATTATTCTGTTATTGCCTCAAGATTTGAAAGAGTCGACCAAGGCCGCATCGTCGATGGGACGTTGACTCGTATCCTTTCCTCAGTGTGATTACAAATTATGGACTGCCCACCAAGACAGATCTTTCCTGTTTAGTGCAAAACTGCGAGATGTATGTGTCAAAATACACTACTGGCCATTAAAATTGCTACACCACGAAGATGACGTGCTACAGACGCGAAAGTTAACCGACAGGAAGAAGATGCTGTGATATGCAAATGATTAGCTTTTCAGAGCATTCACACAAGGTTGGCGCCGGCGGGGACACCTACAACGTGCTGACATGAGGAAAGTTTCCAACCGGTTTCTCATACACAAACAGCAGTTGACCGGTGTTGCCTGGTGAAACGTTGTTGTGATGCCTCGTGTAAGGAGGAGAAATGCGTACCATCACGTTCCGACTTTGATAAAGGTCGGATTGTAGCCTATCGCGATTGCGGTTTATAGTATCGCGACATTGCCGCTCGCGTTGGTGGAGATCCAATGACTGTTGGCAGAATATGGAATCGGTGGGTTCAGGAGGGTAATACGGAACGCCGTGCTGGATCCCAACGGCCTCGTATCACTAGCAGTCGAGATGACAGGCATCTTATCCGCATGGCTGTAACGGATCGTGCAGCCACGTCTCGATCGCTGAGTCAACAGATGGGGACGTTTGCAAGACAACAACCATATGCACGAACAGTTCGACGACGTTTGCAACAGCATGGATTATCAGCTCGGAGACCATGGCTGCGGTTACCCTTGACGCTGCATCACAGACGGGAGAGCCTGCGATGGTGTACTCAACGACGAACCTAGGTGCACGAATGGCAAAACGTCATTTGTTCGGATGAATCTAGGTTCTGTTTACAGCATCATGATGGTTGCATCCGTGTTTGGCGACATCACGGTGAACTCACATTGGAAGCGTGTATTCATCGCCATACTGGCGTATCACCCGGCGTGATGGTATGGGGTGCCATTGGTTACACGTCTCGGTCACCTCTTGTTCGCATTGACGGCACTTTGGACAGTGGACGTTACATTTCAGATGTGTTACAACCCGTGGCTCTACCCTTCATTCGATCCCTGCGAGACCCTACATTTCAGCAGGATAATGCACAACTGCATGTTGCAGGTCCTGTACGGGCAGTTCTGGATTCAGAAAATGTTCGACTGCTGCCCTGGCCAACACATTCTCCAGATCTCTCACGAATTGAAAACGTCTGGTCAATGGTGGCCGAGCAGCTGGCTCGTCACAATACGCCAGTCACTACTCTTGATGAACTGTGGTATCGTGTTGAAGTTGCATGGGCAGCTGTACCTGTACACGCCATCCAAACTCTGACTCAATGCCTAGGCGTATCAAGGCCTTTATTACGGCCAGAGGTGGTTGTTCTGGGTACTGATTTCTCAGGATCTATGCACCCAAATTGTGTGAAAATGTAATCACATGTCAATTCTAGTATAATATATTTGTTCAATGAATACCCGTTTATCATATGCATTTCTTCTTGGTGTGGCAATTTTAATGAACAGTAGTGTAAATTCCCTCTTTATCTGTTAATGACTTTTTATTCCATTTGATATCTTTCGGTTATTGTCGTCGCTGGATTGAAAAGTAAAAAAGCATAATGAAGCTTACAAGTTCCATGTCAAACGACTGTAACTTCCGTATCAGCCACATGTGTTAAGTCTGATGCGAAGAGTTTGCTGAGCGTGGAAAACAAAGTGCGTTTCAAGTAGCACATGTTGAAGGGGACGAAACACGTCACCCAAAAAATCATGCAAGGGAGACGACGATATTCGGCAGTACACCCGACAACCCAAGACTCAGCGAATCGCCAGGAAAGCCTGAAGAATTACAAACTGTGTCGAGACTCATCAACACTTCGTACATTTCGGAACTTATGTTAGTTCACCTTCTCTCTTAAAAATATCGAACCGAACAGTGTGCTGTAAATTTCATGTGGAATTCCATTTCTCACTGCGGATGAAAAGAACTAAAAATGTGACACACCAGACAAAATTTAACCCGTGCATTTATGAGCTGAAAAAATAGATGGAGAGGGAAATTAGTGGAATATGAAATTGCAGAGGCAAGAAAGGCATGATGAAACATGGAACCAGATTTTTTTTTTCAAGAAAATATGTTTACTTGTGTGATAGGTGGCTTAGAAATTAAGAAGAATTTCGCGAAACTGCAAATATGGAGTACAGATCTCTCTGTAGGTCAAACGTGGAGAGCGCAGAAAGAAGGAAAGTAGAAGCTGGTTCAAATGGCTCTGAGCACTAGGCTTATATGACTTAACATCTGACGTCATCAGTCCCTTAGAACTTAGAACTATTTAACCCTAACTAACCTAGGTACATCACACACATCCATGCCCGAGGCAGGATTCGAACCTGCGACCGTAGCAGTCGAGCGGTTCTGGACTGAAGCACCTAAAACTGCTCGGCCACAGCGGCCGGCAAGGAAAGTAGAAGCCAACAGTACCGAAGGAACTGTGTTTATCATATAAATAAGTAAAAAAATTACGTCTTTTGCAACTGAATGCGTTTTTCTACGTCTACCAAACATACTTCGCCTATTTATGTTATGCATTCTCAGTGGCATTCATTTTTACGTCCTTTTCATCTACCCATATGTTCTTCTGTATGTACCAGATGCACATACTATAGGTTTTCTCTTGATAGGTCACATTTGTATGTACATTTCACTGTACATGGGGTCTTGTTCACTGCTGTAGAACAGCGTGAGGAGTCATGGGAGCTGTACATGGCGAGAATGCACTAGGATGTTGCGATGGAAATGGAGGGAGGGTAGGTAGTGCTGAATTATGTATAATATGAATGAAGAGAGGGTGGGTAGTGGTGAATTCCACCCGCCCTTCACTCCCATCCCATGTGTGTGTGTGTGTGTGTGTGTGTGTGTGTGTGTGTGTGTGTGTGTGTGTGTGTGTTTTATGGTGAATCGTGAATTAATGAGAATATTGTCCTCCTGCTATGGCCTTCTTTGTCATTTAGTATATTTTCGCTTTTATTTACGGGTTTCTGTATGAAATATTCTTCCGGCAGTGTGCTAATTCCCTTCTTTTGCTGTTACACATGTGAGCAAGCCCAAGTGCAACGTGACGTGTTGGAAAATGTATAAATGTGACCTATCAAGTGGAAACTTGTACTAAGTGCGTTTGGTGGATACAGGAGTCTACACTGGTAAATGAAAAGAACATAAAAATGAATACCACCAAAGACGCCTACAACGAATCGGCGAAACATATTTGGCAGACACAAATACAACATTCAATTGCAAAAGACGAAATTTTTTCTTATCTATATGATGTACCATAACGGAAGCAGCAACTGAAGAAAATTGCCTACAAATACAAACAATATTTTGTAAGGTACATATGCTGTGCTGTGGGGGCGATCAGTATGTTCGGCAAACCTGGGAGAACCAATGTCCGGTGCCAATGTGCATGGATGATTGTATGCCTTTTACGCTCTGATGTCATGTAATATAAGGTGGCAGTTTTATAACAGGTTCCACAAGATCAAACGATGGCAGCATAAGACGTTTGAAACCGGTCATCTTCGAACAAATAAAAATGTCTACACTGCGATCTCAGTGTACGACGTGTATTTTCCATTTCCATTAACCGTATTAGTATTGAAGGATGTGAACATATATAATGTGAAGCGATCAGGTATTAGACTAAGGGAGAAGAAGAATGTGAAGAATTCTTGGTAGAAAAATAAACAGTGCGTTGAAAAATATGCACATGCATTCAGGAATGGTTAATCTAAAGATGTCGACGCAACGAAAGGGAAAGACTGTAGAGGATGGCGAAGGTTGGAATATGTAACAATGATTATTTTGTGAGCTGACAAAGAAATTGGCAAACAAAAGTAAGTAACTGTGGGCCACATGAATCCATTCGCAAGATTTATCGCTGTATAAAGAAAATTCTTCGACTGAATATTTATTGTAGTTCTCTGCTCCACTTCGTAACGGTTCATAAAGAAAGAAACTGTTGCCTTTTATCAACTGATTGAACTCCTTCGTGCCAGCGGAAAAGAAATGGTGGTATCGGTACGCCGTCGTTAGGAGGTAACCCGTCCACTGTTGGAACAGTTAGTGGCGCCATAAACATGTTGGCCGGTATCTTTTACGCTGCCGACCTGAGCGATGTCCGCATGCAAATGTGGCGACCGCGCTTAGGCCGCTGACGTACGACTATTTACCTGTTCTGCTCGGCCTGTGACCGTTAGCATTAAGGTCGCCCCGTCCTTGAACTACCATCGCGGAGAAAAACAGGCGACCGACTCGCTCACTATAGTTCGACTAGTTTCAAAGAATATCATCTCGAATCAGTATTTACGTCTCATTAACGAGCAATGAACAGAGAAGTAAACTGTACGGAAATCAAAATAAATGGAGAAACAATAGGGAAGCTGAGGTTTGCGGATGACAATCTGTGATAACTCCAGACGAAAGATTTCCGATGAAATAAGTAATGGATGTAGAAGAAATGAATATAAAATGGAAATTAACTAAAAAAAGACAAATATTCCTGTGCTCTCCGCAAAGAGAAGAAAAAACATCGAAATTATAGAAAATATATTAAATTAAACAACAAGGGAGTAAAATAACAGAAGACGAAAAAGCAAAGCAAGTATAAAACATAAAATTACAGAAGCAAATGAACTGTTCATGAATAACATAAATACGGAAGTGAGGGAAAGGTGATTACGGCTGCATTTGGAGCGTAGCATTGTATGGTTACGAAACGAGGACGATAGGTGAAAATGAAATGAAATGTCTTGAGGCTTTCGAGGCACGGTGCTGGAGAGGCCTGTTTCAGTGGACGGATAAAACCACCAACCCCAGGTAGTCCTGCAAAGAATTGGGGGAGACAGGTAATGTAAGAGAACAGCAGAACAATAGAACACGAGTGGACTGTTTACATAATATGACACAATCGATTTCTTGTACACGTCCTAAAAGGAACATTACAAAGGAAAGATAACCCGTGGAAGATCACGACTGGAACTTTTGAAACAAGTTATACAAATGCAGGTGTCGCTAATTTTGCAAAAATGAAGAAATTAGCTTCTAACAGGTCCAAGTGGAGAGCTGCCAAGTAATCGAAGGATTGATAACGAAAAATGTACAAGCACACGTTTGCAATTATTTTAATGTGTTAGTAGTAAGTGAAAGCCAAAACCAAACGCGTGATTTTCATATTTTCTCGCCCGCTACGAGCAAACTATGAGTCCTACAGAACAAATGTTCTCGGATACGATTTAGCTGGTGGCCACGGTTTTCGAGTTATTCAAGAGAAACGTTCAAAAGTGATCTTCGAAACACCCTCAGAGTCATCCCTCATCAGTCAGGATTGCTAATATGTTGTTCGAAGTATTCCCTCCTATCACTGTCCGAAGATTTCCCACTGCACGAACTATTCCCAAGGTGCGATCTTTGTTGGACTATAAAACTACCGGTATAGCAGGCTACATCATTAACATCATTAATTTAAACCTGCCTGTGAGGGTAATGAAAGAAAAACGACTTTTGTAAACGTTACGCCGAAACTAATTACGGTGGCAATTCGATCCAAACGTAACCCTTACAAGCACAGTAGTTTCGTAGTCAGAAGCTCTGTCGAATACAACGATGTAATTGTTTATTTTAAGCTGATAAAATTCAAAAAAAATTGTTAGGTAAAATATACACACACTCCAGTCTTACAATTTGTAAGTGCTCGACTAAATAGGTGGCGTAAAAAGGCTGGTCAATGAAGACCAAGAAAGGTCGGCTGTGGGAAAATAATTCGTTCAGTCGTAAATTTTTGTACAGTGGTAGGAGGGGGTGTCATGGAGAACATACTAGAAATCCTGACCGTTGGGAGCTAACTGTGGGATTGAGGGTGCGTTTGACGGCCACTTTTGTATGTTTTTCTTGAACAACTCGAAAACTACGCTCTCTATCGAAAAAGTATCGCAGTACAAAATTCCCCACTATGGGACTAATATTTGCACGCAACGAGCATGATAACATGAAAATTTTCTGCGTTGTTTTTTAAAGTCGGCTTTAATATAGTGGGTTGCATAAATGATAAATCATCCAATATATTTGAATTATCTGCTGTTTTTGTGATTTTGCTAATTCAAAGTTAAGGTGGTTATGTGTAGATCGTTTAATTGAGTCCTCGAAATTTTCAGTGAGCGTAATAAAGCATGATTGCAATTTAATGCTATGTTCACGTTGTATACGTCAGAAGCGGAGTACATGTGCAGATTTGTCTTCATCTACATTTACACTCCCAAAGCCATCGCAAATGGAAATGAGCGTTTGGCGTCATTAGCCGGGAGGTCAAGTGGATGGCGAAGCGTAGTTCCTTTGAACGTTAGAAATCCTTTGTCTTAACCTGCGAATGGGATGAAGGAAAAACACGAGCTCTAATACCTCTTGAAATTTAAAAATATACTATCAAAAGGCTGCTGTGAAACTTCATTTTGCTAGTTTTGATGCTTTCAACGAGTAGACTTTAAAGCTCAAAGTGGTATACCATATGTCCTTAACAGCAAAGTGTGTTCAGTATTTTTGGACACGTGACATTTTGAAGGTCTCCGATGACGTTGCGTAGCAGTTGTTATACAAATTCTTTTGTCAGAACTGTGGAGCACACCTTAAAGACCTAATATTTCTTCCCATTATTTACATGAACCATGTGTGAGATGTACAGCTAAAGTGCAATGTATCTCGAATACCGGTTTTCTATATTTACCCAATAGGTCGGTGGGAGAATAAGATCGCGGTTTATTCAGATATTTGAGGTCCCTGAGCAGATCACACTGCTGTAGCCTATAAGATCTGTGACGATTCTACCAGCGCTTCTCAGACTTCGATGTACTTTGTTAGCATGATACTGGCTGCAAACGAAGGTGTAGTAGTCTACCATAGATCCCACTAGCGAATTTCCTTGAGATATGCCCACCACTTGCCCAGAAGCGGAACAGCAAATCCATGTCTCCCCTTTGCCTTTCATAATACTAATTTCATATGTTTGTTTCATTTCATATCGACTGATATTATTACGCCTACGCTTGTGATAACCGCAGAGTATAGAAGCTTTGTAGTAACCTTTTGGATTACTGGCAATCTTATACACTTGATATTTAAGGAGCAATCAAAAAGTTTCCATTCAAAGGGAGTACTGTCCAGAATAGTCATGCCCATCAGACAAAATCGCCGCGAGCATTGAGCAATCATCCGCAGACACACCAGGTTGAAGAAACCCTTTTGGTAAAAGACCGTGTCCAGTTGTGAGAGGAATTCTGTAACTGCCTGCTGTACTTTTCCGTTCGACAGGAATCGTTGATCCCTCAAGACCTTTTCTTAAGGAACCGAAGGCGTGATAATCGCATGGGGAGGGATCAGGACTGTAGGGCGGGTTCTCGACTGTCACCCACTTGAGTTGGATTAACTTCTGCGTTACATCTGCGATGTGGGGCCCCGAAGTAGCAGCACCCCTTGACCACAACGGTGGTTTTCGAGAGGCATGATGCCCCATACACATTCTTCATTCTCCGATGGATGTCTACCGATGTTTGATCTTCGGCAGCCAAGGAAAGATCAACAGCACGTTGGTTCTGTATGCACGAATTACGTAATAACGTCACCATAGTTCACGTTTCCACATTTACCGCACGCACGTCTGAAGGAGACGAATACTACACTAATCCCTTGCTTACATACATACCCTCACCGGAGTTACGCTATGTAGCATACACGTTGCAGCAACGCCCTCAACCGGAAACTTTGTGATCGCCTATTGTTTTAAAGCGTTCATTTTATTGGGTCTGCAGAAGAACATCTGCTGTCGCTTGTTTAAGAAGCCGTTTGGGTATTCGCAATGAGTGATTGAAGAAAAATACAGGAAATCGAAATAAGAATAGACAGACGGAATTTCTATCCCTCATTACGCACCAATACGAATTTTATATCTCAAGACTGCGCCACTTCGGTCGTTTTGTGGTAAGTTGAGACTCGCACAAACATTAGGGTTGCCGTACAGTAAGAACACATCGCATAATGGTCTAACACACTGGGTGCAATAGTTTATGTTATCTGGTGTCATTGCTATTATATACCAAACACCTTAACCGCTTGAAAGATTAATTGAAGAAAGTAAAAACGGATAAATCATTTATACCTGTCTTGACCTGAGAGACAATTGTTCGGTTTTTCACTCTGTGCGTAGAACACTTTGTAGACTCTTCAACTCATTCACATTTGTTGCACATCTGAATCTGAAATTATTTTCCCATTTATCTCGCTCATATTGCATTAAGTTTCTGGTGTCTGTATACGACTCGCAGTAAGCTGTTGGTCTACTCGGTGTATACATGTTGTGCCCGTAAAATTGCATAATTGTTTCAAAACAGAGACAAGATTTTCGGCAAGCGACAGCACTCGAGATTGTTTTGTAGCAAGGTGAACATCTTTCATTTCAACAAAAGGACAAGCTGTGAACCATGAAATGAAAGACTATATTTTTTTTTTTTTGTAACAGGTGCACTTATTTCTCAATATATCCTGCATTAAAGTCTACATAATGTTGTCCAATATTCATCTATAGAGTTGGTTACAATTCTAAAGTACAAATTCAGCGTGAAGACGTAGCAGAAATCCTAAAAGAAGTACAGAAGGAGACTTTACGAGATTTTTTTAAAAGATAGTAAGGGCTTTTATGCCATTATCAAGTACAATGCTAAAAGTTGTTAGATCATTATTATGTGATATCTGTTAAGGCAGTTCAAAGCAGGTACTGCCTTAACAGATGTGAAATAACGATGGTCTAACAACTTTTAGCATTGTTCTTGATAAGGGCATGAAGCCGAAATCTAGATAGTACAGAAGATAAATGTAGTAATACGCAGACAAATGACGGTTTATTCTTTTCAAAAGTGTTGCATGACTACGACTCAACACCATCGAAAACTCTTTACAAGAACGGCGTTGTGCATCCCATGCAACCTTACTTACAGAATTCCAAGGGCCTATGTTCCAATACCAGTCATAAATATAATAAGGCCCTCAAAACTCTGAAATGAAGCGGTTGGTACAGAAGAGGAATTCGTGATGGGTTGCATTAAGCCAGTCACAGGACCCTCGACGAAAAAATATAATTGTTTAATGAACACGACGTGAAAGTCGGAAAAATTCTGTCTCATATGGAATAGAAAGCGGCATAACGACACAGACTATGTACCTTCCGCCGCTCACTCTTGCTAGCTGGCGGAGTACAGCTATAAACGCAGAGTGTAGAGGATCCTCAGTGTATCCATCTATTGCTGTCAATCAAAGCATCTTCGACCTAAAAATCCCTTAGTTCTCCCATTACAACGGCCAATTTCAAAGAAGGTACATGGCCATGACATATTTTCACCTGACCACAACTTTTCGGACATATGAATCTACTTCGCCTTGTGTGGTGAGGGATAAAACGGATTACTCCTACAGCATTGATTCTTGTTTCCCCTTGAGCTTGTGGGGTCCAAGTCGCAAACTCAGAACCCAATCGGCGTACAAACTCGGTTGGATTCTTTGGAAACAGCACAAACATTGCAAAAAAATTCGTTTCTGCACTTGCATTCAATCAGAAATCGGAAGATATCTAGTCAAGCTTTATCGTACTTAATTCCTACTGAAAATGAGCCGTATTCTTGTCTTATAATTCTTTTAAAGCAGTTATTTCATACACCTTCCACTGCCGATCATCCAATACCATTTCTGATTACAGTTTTGGGATATACTTCACGTGAGGCATATTTATGAGAAATATGACGCATTTGAATCCATTCTGAGCTGTAGAAAATGGAAATGAAGATTATTTATAAGAGATCATAAACTTTGGAGGAATTTTCGATTGTGATAAACCGTCCAAATAAAAGCTTCTATGGCGGGGTGACATTCCAGCGTATCAGTTTGAATGAGACACACAACACAGCAACTTTAAAAAGTCCAAACTATCTCACAGATTACATTGCCATTTAATATAGCTCAGTATTTACCAACACAGAAGAACTAAATTTTATTGATATAAAGGATATCTTTGCACCAGGCCGAGAATTGCTTCATATTGGCCTTGGGCCTATGCCTATTTTTTTCTTCTCCCTGAAACATCGTAATTTACTTTAAAAGTGAGTCAAAACAGAAATGTTATAGTAGATGTTCACGTTTAAGTTGGAAAAAGCAACAGAGCCAAACAATAGCAAAAATTAACTAACAAGAAACAACGGAAACATTACAATTAAATAGAAAAAGGGGACAGGACAGAAATAAAATCATCAGCTCCAGTGAATTAGTTAAGAAGCGAGGCGACAAACGGTTACCTGCTCGTATTGTCGACGGACACGCTCATTTATTGATTGCAAGAAACCGACGCAAGAGGAAGCCGCACAGGAGGAGTGTGCACTAATTTTAACGCCAGACTACCGTAGGCTGGCAGCGTCGTGTGAAGCCTAGATGCAGGGGCGACCGCTGTCTGGGCTGCAGGCTCCGCCCACCAGGCAGGCGTACCCCCACCACCTCCGCAGGTACCCGCGGTTCGCTATCCCACTGCGTGAACATTGATCACGGCTCTCCCGCTCTGGTAGTATGCACTAACGTTAGAGTCGCTTTACGGAGCTGCGCGTGTAAAACGGTCGCCAACCCAAAGTTTGGACATTGTTCACGCGTCGATGCAAGGGATGGGATGTATCATAGGGATTATGACCTGGCCCCCTCCCCCAAACATTTTGTTAAAACCATTGATATTTTTATTTACATTAATTACCAAGTTTTTGAACTAGCTTTCACAGAATATACTATAGTACCATGAAAACAGTGTTTCCAAACTACTAAGAGATGCTAAAAATTACAAGCCTCGTCTAAGGAGGATACTTCATGGTTGCTTTCCCGAGGGCTCGACCACTTTGATTCGTTCGGGGCCTGGCAAGATGACGAAAACATTGCAACCACTTAACGGCGCCCATTCACACAGTGACTGTTCTTGCTGCCAACAACAAATCTGAGACGGTTCAATATATGTGAATACTGACTTTCCTGTAGGTGAGTGAAAACCATAAATATTCAGAATCCTCCCAATTATATGCTGACACAGCCACAGGCTCCTGATTTGTGTCTATAATGTGAATTACTGATCGCATTGAGGGGAGATTTCGATTTTATGCCTCATACAAGGTGATTCGAAATTGCTATTGCAGGTTTCTAAGGGTTGTAGAGGGGGATTCCTACTACTAGCTTGTAGGTGTTGTAGAGGAGACGTAAAACGTGACGTTTTGATACGGGACACATGCCCGGAAATGTGCCGTTTGGATGTGAAATCAATTTGAAGATTGGATCACTTCCAAATCTCCCGCTTCAGGGTAGGTACACAAGCTGAAAAGTGGGTGCCGTCGTCAGTCCCTGTTGTAACATGACATCACCTAAAACCTTTGTCCGACTGCGACAGCGGCTGTGAGAAATTATGTCTTAAACTAGGGGGTTGGTTGTGGCACAGCACTCTCCATATGAAGACATCCTTCGCCACGTAGCAGAGAAGCCGAGGACAAGTACTGGAAACATTGCCCATGCCACGTGCTCCTGCAGCTCACAGGTCAGAGTCTATTGTCTCCGCTGCGTGCGTACCGCGAAGCGGAAGATTTGAAAGTGATCCGATCCTCAAACTGATTTCACATCCAAACGGCACACTTGCAGACATGACTTCCTTATCAAAACTTCACCTCATACGTCCCCTCTACAACCCCTAGAAGCTAGTAACAGGAATTTTGAGTCACCCTGTGTGTTATAAAGTTGATGACGTTGTGCAAGATCGTTGTTATATTTCTTACAGTGTTCTCCCCTGGATAAGCACTGACAGTGCTTCACTGTGTATAGTCCTATTGGAGGGAGTGGAAGGTGCCTGGTGACGGATATTGCCTTGCTTTGACCTGTAAACCACCTGTTATTTTTCGTGTCTACGACACTGAAATAATTTGAAAAGGCGAAGGCAGGGATAACTAGTAACGACAAAATTTAGAATCTACGGCTCTGATCTGAGTGAAAATCTAATGAACGTCAACTCAGCCATCCAGCCATCCTCTCGTAATGTGTTCGCTACAAGTAGGCATCCGTCATGATGATCACTACTCCGTAATTTTCAACTGCGTTATAAAATTCGACATACGTGAATATTTCGTCCATAAACGGCGGCATCATGAGGGCTGCGACTGTAGCTAATATAAATAAAACAGTTTACAGCGTCAGTCACTTATTCGTTTTTGGGAAAAGAAGTGGCTGACGCAGTTAAACGTCAACGAACAGAGGTACAGTACGCACAAAATAACTTGGGCTGTAACTGTGCAGACGGCTCCGTCGTGAACGACTACCGTGCTTTTTTTAAATCTCATTTTGTTCCTTATTGGTCGTCATATTTGTTCTGGGTGGATGTCCCATGACGTTTGTTCAAGTCCATCACTGATCCATTCACTCAGTTTTTTTATTATTATTACAGACGGCAGCTAACCCTCTGACCGAACACGCTGAGTTACCGTGCCGGCACAGTTAAAGCCTACGCACAAACGCTTACCTCGCGCAACTTGTAAGTTACAGCTAACAAGTCTGAAAAAGGTCGTATTAGCAGGTGCGACTAATAATTCGACAAATACAGACGTTCAAAAGTCAATAGTTTCTCAATAGAGCACCAGAAAAGAAATAGCCGCATAAAGAAAGGACAACCAAAACAAAACAAGTCCAATCACGAGCTGCCAGAAGGAAATCTCATAAGAGAAGGATACTGAAAATGTAAAATAAATAAAATGTGCCACGCGAAAATTGTGTCAGTCACCTGAAAACCTATTCAGCAATACAAGCTAAGAATAAATTTTTCTTCTTCTTCCTCGTGTTCCCGATGTAGTGAAGCCTTGGAAAGCACTGTTCTTCCCCTACTGCTTTTTTCTCTTTATTGTGCGATTGGAATAGGTAGTTTTTGATGAGATTTTTGTTTCCTCGTTTGCCTCATCCAAAAATGAAACAGCATTACATACAATAGCACCTGTATGATTATAAAGTACTTTCCATGCTCCTTTGCTGCATCTGCCTTTTATCTGACCCGGTGAGGATCCCAAACATTCGAACAGTACCTAAGAATGGGCCGCACAATTGTTCTATACGCTGTCTCCTTTATAAACGTGTTACACTTTCCTAGAATTCTCCCAGTAAACCGAAGTCGACCATTCACCTTCCCAAATACCGACTTAAAGCGGTCGTTTCACTTAATATCACTTTGCAAATGCGTCAAACAGCACACGACTAATACTGTATTCGAACATTACAGTATTGTTATTCCTACTCATCCGCATTAACTTACATTTTTCGGCATTTACAGCAAGTTGCCCTTCATCACACCACATAGGTATTCTGCAAAGTCATCCTGTAGCCTTCTACAACCACTCAACAACATTTTCCCGTACGCTACAGCGCCATCAGCAAACAGCCGCAGATTGCTCTTAGTCCTATCCGTCGGATGCTTCATGTATATAGAGAACAAGAGTGGTCCTACCACAATTCCGTGGGGAACTCCTGACGATACCCTTGTCTCTGATTGACACTGCGTGTCCAGGACAAATACTGGGTACCGATACTTTAAGAAGTCTTCACATGCCTTGGAACATAAACGGTATACTCGGACCTTCGTCAACAGTTTGCAGCAGGGCACTGCGTCGAACTCTAACCGTAAATCTACTACTACGGAGTCTGCCTCTTGCCCTTCATCCATGGTTCGGAGGATGCCGTGCGAAAAATGGACGGACTGAGTTACGCATGAGCGATGCTTTCTAAATATGTGCTGATTTGCGGAAAAATCCGTCTCTGTCTGAAGGAAATTTATTATCTTAGAAATCAGAATACGAATATGTTCAAGGATTCTGCAGCAAACTGATGTTAAGGAAACTGGTCTGTAATTTTGTGGGGCTGTCCCATTACTGTTATTACATATAGGATCCACCTGCGGTTGTTTCCAGTCGGTTGAGACATTGCGCCCGGCGAGAGATCAACGGTAAATGTAAACTTACAAGACCTGACTAAATGGAGAAGGCAACAAACCAGATGCATAACTAATTAAATTGCCGCAACTACAATTTCCATCAGTTTTGGGAGATCTTCAAACAACTGATCGTCAGACTATGCCTCAGGAAATTCGTCCTCAAGAAACTAAATTGTACGATGATACCTCTAGTTAGACTAAATCATCTTACAGCGAAATGAGTGCTGGCTGAAACGTGACAGCAAACCGGGTCTACATGTTGCTGACATATTAAGTCTTCCGGCACAACTACTTATCGTGACCGATGCTCTACGAGCAAACACAACACTCTTTTTGTATTTCCTTCCGGCGAAACTAGATCCACTCCCAATACCCTCAGCGATGCGACAGCGTTACTTCAGTAAAAAAAATGATCCGAAGTACGATTGTTGTACAGGCGATACCTGGTTCTATATTTCGTCGCAGTCTTTGAGGAATTTAGTTCCGTACCTCCTGAAGATTGATATAAAGAAAACGTGAAGACATGGTACTTCATGGACGAGGGAGAGGTCACTTCTGGCTTTAGCTTGATTCAGACGACAGTTCACACGATCAAATATCAACTATGTACAGTTGGGCGTGTCCAGATATACAGAGGAGGACTGAACTGTAGTGCAGTTGGATTCAAGAGATAATAAAATACTGCAAATATGAACACATACTCGTAAAAAGTACGTGAAAGACAACTATTAACTTCCAAGAACTACATAGAAAGGTTAGGGATCGGGTTTGCAGCGAAGTTGCAGGCTGTGGATCATGAGAGTACACTTAGAAATCTGTTTCAAACGAGAATTCGTTACTGGTAGTATTTTTGCAGCCTGAGCCGGCGCTGCAGGGTGAGTGAAACTTTGGCTGGCGTCTCCCCAGCGGCGGGTCGGTGATGCAAGCGTGGAAAATTCCTCCCCGGGAGGTCCGTATGGGTCGACCTGCGACAGCGATAAATATCGAGCGCTCGGAGACAGTGACACAGTGATAATGGTGTAAACAACGGCTCGCTCAAGCTCCTTTGTATCAACCCGCGTCCATTATCACGCCAGAAGGGCAGATTTAGATACGGCGCGACGGATGCACGAGCGGTGCGTAACGGCTCGTCGACGGGACAAATTAAGCACCCTTGCCTTCTGTGTTTTTTTCCGTTATTTACATCCGGAGACTGCCTGGCTGAATCGGGCATGATCTGGCAGCACAGGGTGCCTTCGATGCAGCAGTGGTAAGACTGACGACTCTCGCCGAACGAGAAGCCGAACACGGAAGGGCGTATGTTACGTTGCATCATTGGCTTCATCCGACAAGGATTAAATGGGGTCGACGGTACGTTTGATTACTATTTAATTGGTTGCTACCGACTGAAACAAGTTCACTGTTACAGTCGTAATTTGTTTTATTTCCTCTACGCGTTTTTGAGTTTTAAACATATATCATCAGGTGGATTTATGTGTACTAATACGACAGTGTATATTGTGTGTACCACATTGGAGTAAGCTATGGCTCTGTTTCCAGTCATCAAATTTTTCCTTTCCTGTCGTCTTGAATCACATTCGTCATAGCTTGCACCTTTGTAAACACTGAGAGAAAGCTGTGGAGTGTTGGTGGAATGTTCTTATACCACACTTGGATCCAGGCTTCGTGGAGATTAAATAAGGTTCACCAGGTTGCTAGCTGTTCTGATTGGGGGACGTCTGGGGCGTAGTCTATTGTTTATTCTGATGCTCTTTATTCGGATGTCCTTATGAATTTGTAGTTGCTCTTTGCTGAAGATTTTCTATATTTCCTCAGAAGGATATTCCTTCTTTTCAGGTCAGGTGCTGGAATGCGGCCCAGGGCAGGTAGCCAGAATAATGGAGTAGACTTAATTTTACAGTAACAATCCGCAGTGTTTAAGTTGTGCGTCTATCAGCTCCATGTAGTTACTGTTTATCCAAACAGGGCTGCAACATACCGTCGGGAGTATACAAAGCCAAGGGCAGATGATCGTAAGGTCGAACCTGCAGCAGCCTATGTTGTACCACATAATATTTGCCGAATATTACTTCTAGGCCTCAATTCAGCTACAGTCTTTGTTAGACGCTGCTTAAATAACAGAATTCTGTCAAGTATAATTCCAAAGCACCCCCGATATTTGTTAAGTGCCAGGCGATTACTCTCGAAAAAGTTTCTGACAAGAATAATGTACAGAAAAATGGAAAAGAAAATTGAGGATGTGTTAGATGACGATTAGTTTGGCTTTAGGAAAGATAAAGGCATCAGAGAGGCAGTTCTGACGTCGCGGTTGATTGTGGAAGCAAGACTAAAGAAAAGTCAAGACACATTCTTAGGATCTGTCGACAAGTAAAAAGCGTTCGATAATGTAAAATGGTACAAGATGTTCGAAATTATGAGGAAAATAGGGGTAACCTATAAGGAGAGACGGGTAATGGACAACATTTAGATGTGTAAAGAAGGAATATTAGGAGTGGAAGACCAAGAAAGGAGTGCTCGGATTAAAAAGGCTGTAAGGCAGAAATGTAGTTTTTCACCTCGAAGAAGAAATGTTGGAAATAAAAGAAAGATCGAGAGTGGAATTAAAATCAAAGGTGAAAGGATACCAGTGATAAGATTCGCCGATGACATTACTATCCTCAGTGATGGTTGGTTGGTTTGGGGGAAGAGACCAAACAGCGAAGTCATCGGTCTCATCGGGTTAGGGAAGGACGGAGAAGGAAGTCGGCCGTGCCCTTTCAAAGGAACCATCCCGGCATTTGCCTGGAGTGATTTAGGGAAATCACGGAAAACCTAAATCAGGATGGCCGGACGCAGGATTGAACCGTCGTCCTCCCGAATGCGAGTCCAGTGTGCTAGCCACTCTGTTGAATGCATTGAACGGTCTGTTGAGTCTGCAATGAACAGTCTGAGGCCTTGAGGAAGAATTTTCTGAGAATGTACGTTTGGAACACAGCATTGTATAGTAGTGAAACATGGAATTTGGGAAAACCAGAACAGAAAATAATCGAAGCATTTGAGATGGCGTGCTACAGACGAATGTTGAAAATTACGTGGACTGATAAGGTAAGGAATGAGGAGCTTCTGCGCAGAATCAGAGAGGAAAGAAATGTGTGGAAAACACCCGAAGAAGAAGGAACAAGATGATAGGATATATGTTAAGATGTCGGGGAATAAGTTCCACAGTACTAGATAAAGCTGTAGAGAGAAAAACCTGTAGAGGAAGACAGAGACTGGAATATATGCAGCAAATAATTGAGGACTTAGGTTGCAAGTGCTACTCTGAGATGAAGAGGTTGGCACAGGAGAGGAATTCGTGGCGGGCCGCATCAAACCAGTCAGAAAACTGATGACTTAGAAAAACATCGTAGCCAACCGTGAACTTGGGTGCATGAACTGTTAAGCTAATTGTACCATAATTCTCGCATTTGTCAGCTCTTGCAGTCTTGTGCGGATGATATTTTGCCGAAAGTCAGAAGGTATGTCGCGAGACTCATGTATTCTACACACCAACGTGAATGGTCGTTTGGTTTCTATTTCACCAATGATTTTAGTAATTCTGATGGAATGTTATCTATCCCTTCTGCCTTATTTGATCTTAGGTTCTCTTAAATTCTGATCCAAATCCTGGTTCCCCCATCTCTTTTAAATCTACTCCATACGAGCCCTAATTTATCTTATCTTCGTGGTCCTTACGCGAATTGTGCGTTGGTGGCAGTACAATCGTTCTGTAGTCGACTTCAAATACAGGTTCTCTCAATTTTCTCGGTAGTATTCCGCGGAAAAAACGTCGCCTTCCCTTCAGGTGTTCCCATTAGAGTTCACGAAGCATCTCCGTAATACTTGCGTGCTGATTGACCTTACGGCAAATGAATGTAGCTCGCCTCTGAAGTGTTTCGATGTCTTCCTTCTTGTCAGTGTTTTCTGTATTTTTCGTTCTTCTTTTCTGCGCTGTACCTCCTTATTTCTATATCAGTCAACCAGTCCAGTAGCTCAGCACCATGTTATTTCGTCGAAAATTGACATAATGAGGCCACCTCTTTTCAAACTGAAAATAATGACAACTAGGTGCGGTAACTATGTGGTTCATTGAAAACAGTGAAAGTTTTACCTTGAGACGTCTGTTCAAATGGTTCAAATGGCTCTGAGCACTATGGGACTTAACATCTGACGTCATCAGTCCGCTAGAACTTAGAACTACTTAAACCTAACTAACCTAGGGACATTACACACATCCATGCCCGAGGCAGGATTCGAAAATGCGACCGTAGCGGTCGCCCGGTTCCAGACTGAAGCGCCTAAAACCGAGATGTCTGTTCACATTTATATCATTTACACATTGGTGTCACGTTGGCGATGTGACGTTGGTTTCTAGCTGTGATGATAGTTTCCTAAGATGATGGTATCCTATGGCGAAGCCTGATTGTAAAACTTTTTTGTTGAAGCAGAGGTGGTAGTCTCGAACGATATAAGTGACTTATTACAAAGGCAAATGAATTATTCTGTGCTATCCACGTCTCCCGCAGAAATGACGCTGTATTTCGATGTGGTAACATGAAAAATTCATTTGCTCATAAAACTGGTTACGTTGTTACAGTTCTTCATTAGGAACGTATACAAACAAAATATTCTGTTTTAATGTACCTGTTCTTTGTGAATTCATGTGCTATTACCCTCGTTGATACATACTGTACTTGTGTGAAGTGATGAAAAGTCTGAAATTAAATCCTAAAGAGTTCTATCTCAGAGAGAGACGGTTTTCGTCGGCAAGTTATCCGGGAATCTTTCTCCTATCGAGGCCAATCACTACTGGGTTCACAAGCTGCGACACTGTCGCGAATCAAACAGTGACTTGTATATACAATAAGTTTCCTTTAATTTACGTCTATGGTCACAAATTTTTTGTTAACAGATTACAGGTTTCGGTCTACAATGACCATCATCAGATCTGTTTATAAAAAACTTTGTTTTTATAAACAGACCTGATAATGGTCACTAAAGACCAAAACCGGTAATCTGTTAACAAAAAGTTTGTGACTCAAGACGTAAATTAAAGGAAACTTACACTACCGGGTTATTAGGCCGTTAGGACCGCATAGCGCTGTTTGTCTTCTGATGGCAAAGATGGGGCACAGTGTCTCCGAGAAATTTACAGCCACACCACGAGAAAACTGTGCCGTATCATCTCAAATAATGCTCTAAGTAATATTCTGCAGATGTCTGCATGTTCAAAAATGTTCATATGTGTGTGAATTCCTAAAGGACCAAACTGCTGAGGTCATCGGTCCCTAGACTTACACACTACTTAAATTAACTTATGCTGTGAACAACATACACACCCATGCCCGAGGGAGGACTCTAACCTCCGGCGGAAGGGGCCGCGCAATCCGTGACATGGCGCCTCAAACCTCGTGGCTACTCCGCCCGGCATGTCTGCATGAAAATGCATTCCAGTAACGTCTACAGTCAGGAGTTTGTAGCTAATGTAGTAATCTCTATATTTCTTTACGGTACCAAGTTTCTATCTTTTTGAAACAAGTCAAATAAATCAGCTCTCTTTGTGCTGAAATGTGGATATTTGATACGATGGAAGACGAAGAGATGCTGAGACAACTTACATTTTATGTTCATATCTGCAGTAGCGGTTTGAAAGCATGTGGCTGAGATAAATTATTTCAGAATAAGCAAGACACCAGATAATGCCGTAGTTATTTTAGTTTCCACATACAAACAAAAGACATCTTCACTACAACTGCGTGTGTTGAATGAGCATGACGTACGCTCAGTTAAGAGGATTGTCACGAAAAGTAAGAGAACGACAGCCGTCAAAGTCACTGAAGAACTGAACGTCGCACTCACGAACCCTATCAGCACCAAAACAACATGAAGGGTGTTCCGGAAGCAGGGAATTGCACGGTGAGGTGGAATTCCAGAAATCACTCATCAGGTGTGCAATTGTGGTCGGATGAGTCTTGTTTCACACTGTTTCCAACTTCTGATCGAGTCTGAATCGCGGAGGGAGTTCAATGATGATTGCTCAGCCATATTGTGGTATTCCATCGGCCCTATGGGTACTGCCAAAGATTGTGTGACCATTTTGGCTAATCACGTTCATCCCATGGTATAATGCTGATGTTGTGTTCCAAGATGACAGGGCCCCCTTTCACACAGCTCGCTTCGTTCACGATTGGTTTTGTGAGCACGAGAATGAATTGCCGCATCTTCGCTGGCCACTAGCCACCGGATCTCCATATAACTGAACCTTTGTTGTCTACCTCGGAGAGAAAGGTGCGTGACCGCTATCTTGTAGGAAGAATGGTTTTAGATGCCCTTGTAAACCGTAGGGACCTGTATTTATCCATTCCGAGACGACTGGAAGTTGTTTTGATTGCCAACGGTTTTCCAATACCGCATTACGCATGTTAATCTGTTTATGGTGTTTCCGTGTTTTTATCCTTCCCCTGTACATACTCTAGAAACCAATGTGAAGTACATCGCATGATACCACATGTTAGGATGCCCTCCACCTCCAAACGGAGCGTGGAAAGAATGAGTGATGAAATGACTGTGCATGCTGTAAGAAGTCTACACTGAGATGGAAAAACTCATGGGATGCCTCCTAATATGGTGTCGGATCTCTTTAGCCCGGCGCAGTGCAGCAACTCAACGTGGTATGGCCTCAAAAAGCCGTTCGAAGCCCCTGCAGAAATAATGGACCATGCTGCCTCTATAACCGTCCACATTTGCGAGTGTATTGCCGGTGCATGAGGTTGTGCACGAACTGACCCATAAATGTGTTATGACTGTTGAATTGGATTCATATCGGGCGATCTGGGAGACCAAATCATTCGCTCGAATTGTCCAAAATGTTCTTCAAATCGACCGTGAACAGTTGTGGCCTAGTGACATGTCACATTTTCACCCGAAAGAGGTCCTTTGTTATTTGAGAACATGAAGTACCCGAACATACCCATTTCATACCCTGGACCAGGCGACACAGTACATTTCATGTATACGTAACCCACTTAATTATGGAGCCACAAGCTTGCGCACCGTCATATTGACAACTTCATGGCTTCATTGTGTCTGCGCCACACTAGTATCCCACCATCAGCTCTTACCAACTGAAATCTCGACTCATCTGACCAGGCCTCGGTTTTCCAATCGTCTAGGGTCCAACTAACGTGGTCACGACCCCAGAAGAGGCGCTGTGGGCGATGTCGTGCTGTTAGCAAAGGGACTCACGTCGATCGTCTGCTGCCGTAGCCCACCAACGGCAAATTTCGCTGCACTGTCCTAACGGATATATTCGTCGCACATCCCACACTGATTTCTGCGGTCATTTCATGCAGTGTTGCTAGTGTGTTAGCACTGACAACTGTATGCGAACGCCGCTGCTCTAGGTCGTTAAGTGAAGGCCATCGGCCACTGCGTTTTCCATCGTGAGAGAAATACCTAAAAATATGATATTATCGGCACACTCTTGACACTGTGGATCTCGAAATATTGAATTCCCTAACAATTTGCGAAATGGAATTTTTCATGCGTGCATCTCCAACTGCCATCCCGCGTTTAACATCTGTTAGTTCCCGTCGCCTGGCCACACGTTGGAAGCCTTCTCACATGCTCTACTAGGCACTGCCCTTTTGTACCTTGTGTACACGATTCCGCCATCCGTGTATGTGATGTGCATTTCGCTACCCTATGACTTCTATTACCTCAGTGTAATCTTGTCTTTCCTTTTCCTATGGGAGTAATACATCGATCTGAAGAATATCTCTAGATTTTTCACTTAGTGCTGAGTGTTTATATTTTGCAAAGCAGATTTTCGCGGGATAATTTGTGTCTGTCTTCAAGAGTCTGCCAGTCCATGTTTTTCGACATTTTTATGACACTCTCCCATCAGTTAAACAAATCTGTGACCAATCGTGCCGCCCTTCTTTTCATACCCTGAATGGCCCCCGTTAGTCCTATTTGGTATGTCTTTCAAGTGTTCAGTCAGCACTATTCCTCGGGCCTCCAACTTCCAACGAGTCTGGAAGGCTACTTTTACTGGAACATTAACAAGGGTATCCAAGTGGTGGATTCTACGTTAACGTAATGGCAGAAGGAGCAGTATCGTCCGTTGATAGACCTTTAGATTGTCCGGAAGAACTGAAGAAGCGGTACGGGTACTTCATAGACGATATGGCAGAAAATGGCGCGCATGCATCCTAGTAACAGAAATGTTCTGCAAGGAGAGCAGTAGCATTTTGTCACAAACGGTGACCTCGACGACTAGTTAAGTGGCGTGAAATCCATTAACGCGTATTGCGCGAAATCTTTAATCGTGCCCATTTATGTCTTAGACCATGACGTTATTTTATGAATTAATTCGACCAACGAAAGCCTTTTCGAAGAAATTCCTCAATAATTTGTCTTTGACAGTCAATAATCTGTACCATACCAATCGCAACGCGACTCATATGAAAAGAAAAAGCATTTGGCTAATGCGTGGACGTGCTTGGTACATAAAATCGTGTGCACTGAAATAGTAAAACCAAGCGAGAGACTTACCTTCTCAGCGAAAAGAGAGAGATGGTGATGCCTTGCTCCTGGAGCACTGTCAACCTGAAACAACACCCTTTGTAAGTGGCACGAAAGAAGAAAACCAAACCATTGGAGGACACGGGAGTAACAGACAAGCTGAAAAAGCATGAGCAGGCATGTTAACTACTTCTAAAGGCAAAAATTTATAGCATATGTTTTGTTATTTGTATGCCTTCTTTTTGGAACAAGTTGACACTACCAGGCTCCGTTTTCATAACCTTTAAATGGTAAAGGATAAGGATTATGAAAGGATTTAATGCTCAGTTTTCGGTGTCAATTAACTTTATAAAGGTCTGTTGCTAAAAGGTTGTAGCTACTGATTTGGAATTATTCTAAAACGACGGATATTTCCCGAAGGAAACAAAGAAATAGAACAACATTACAAAATCTAAAAACAAGTATTATTATATTATTCTACCTCTTCTTCTTATTCTTATTCTTCTACTACTATTGCGTCTACTTTATGATTTTGAATTAAAGCACTAAGCAACGCAACATGAAAATATCAATGGAGTTCATGATTTACAGGTGAAACATTAAGAGCAAGAGTGTATGATCCATAATAAGAGCGTGTATGAAGTCAACGTCGAAATTATCCTTTCATTCTCCTAAAATTATATAAGACACCGACAGCTTTGTTGTACAAAATGAAAGAATACTGCTTCACTGCACGCAAAATAACGCGCGACGCACGAAGCAAGGATGATATGAGAAGGAAGCACAGTCAACGAGAGCACTCCTAGTAAAAACAAGTCTACTGGTATCAAATATAGGACTTAATTTGCGAAATAAAGTACGTTATTGTATGGAAGTGAATCAAGGGCCACGGAAAAACTGACATGTGGGGTTACAGATGGATGCTGAAAATTGATCGTTGAGATAATAAACGAGGGGTTTCTCATCAGAATCAGCGAGGAAAGGAATAGGAGGTAAAGAATAACGGGAGGTAGGAAGAGGGTGATGGGACACGCGCCGGTCGGAGTGGCCGTGCGGTTCTAGGCGCTACAGTCTGGAACCGCGTGGCCGCTAGGTGGCAGGTTCGAATCCTGCCTCGGGCATGGATGTGTGTGATGTCCTTAGGTTGGTTAGGTTTAAGTAGTTCTAAGTTCTAGGGGACTGATGACCACAGCAGTTAAGTCCTATAGTGCTCAGAGCCATTTGAACCATAGGACACGCAAAATGGTACTTCTACGGCTCTGTATGGAGGCGCGCAGAGCAAAAACTATTAGTGAGGACAGAGGTTGAAATATAAACAACAAATAACTGAGAACGTCGAATGTAAGTCTACTCCGAGCTGAGCAGATTGTCAGAGGACTGAAAATCAGACATGTGACGGACGAAAAAACATAAACACGGCTCATTCTAAGCCGATTTATCGCAGTACGTGCAGTTTCATTAAATAGCTTCTATGTAATTTTTTTTATCTGCTTCTGACCCGTTTAATGTAGCCCGTCATGAATTTCTGTTGCGCTAAGTTCTTCGTTCCGAGTAACACCTGCACACTCCACCCTCAGTTATTTGTTGTATATTTTTCAGTGCTTGTCTTCCCTTACAGATTTTACTCTCTGCAGTTTTCTCAAGTAGTACACCCTACAGCTCCTTGAAGTACTACTGTAGTTACTCCCTCATGTCCCAACACGTATGCTGTCATCCTGTCTCTTCTTCTTCTCAAGTTTACCACATGTTTCTCTTCTCGACCACTCCGCGGAGATCCTCATTTCTTTTCAGACCAATTAATTTTCAACAACCTTCTGTAGCACCACGTCTCAAACGCTTCGATTCCCTTCTGTTCCGGTTTTCCCACAGTCCACGTTTCACTACCATACAATGCTCTGCTCCAAAAGTACAACATTAGAATTTTTTTCTCAAAATAAGGCCTATGTTTCATCCTAGTAGACTTCATTTTGGCCAGCAATGCCGTCTTTGCCTGCCGAGTCTGCTTGTTATGTCATCCTCACTTCGTCCGCCACATGTTACTTTGCTCCCAAGACAGCAGAATTCCTTCACTTTTTCTGCTTCGTAGTGTCCCAATTTTGGTGCAAACTTAATCACTACTCTCACTTGCGCTTCCCTTAGAGTATCGTCTTCTTCGGTTTACTCGCAATGCGTGGTATGTGTTCCTCAAACTGTTCATTCCATTCAACAGGCCCTGCATTTCTTCCTCACTTTCACTGAGTGTAACGATGTCATCAACGAAACTTATCGTTGATCATTTTTCACCCCGAATCTATTTTATTATTTTCAAAATTTATTATTTTCATTCCGTCACTATCACTATGCCTCAAATACGAACCATGTATCACGCACTCAAGATAATTGTTTAATTGATTTTCGAAATTTTCACTGCCATTAACTTCGTCTCCAGAAGAGCGGCCGTCCATCGAAGAAAATAAATAAATAAATAAATAAAGAATACCCACGGAGTGACATTTCTCCTGGGAGCTATATCAGACAAACATGTGGCGTAGCCACAAATTTATCGGCAGTTTGCACGCCACTCGGCAAAACACTGGCAGAGATACTGGCAAGTGTGCAAATACGAGGCGACTGCGCTGCCTGGTGAACCACTTCAGTCTCGATGTGGTCCACGTGTTAAAGCAGACACGTGGAAATGAGAGATCCATGTACTGCTCTAAGTGCAAACGCCCAGAGTAGACCAAGTAGGCGACGGCTCCCGTCAGGAACTGTGTGTATGTGTGTGTGTGTGTGTGTGTGTGTGTGTGTGTGTGTATGTGTATGTGTGTGTGTGTGTGTGTGTGTGCGTGTGTGTGCGTGCGTGCGTGTTTGTAGGTCCACCGTAATCGAGAAGCGTATTTCGTCAGCCGCGAGAACGTATATCGGCTGCGCAGCGCGTGGCACAGAAACGGCGCGAGTTAAGGCTGTTGACGCGAAGGAGAGTGGATGGAAGCGGACAGGCGGCTGCGGCAGTCGTTGCACCTCGCGGCCGGCCCACATTGTGCGGCACGTCGTACGAACAGGACAGTGCGGCAGAACGACGCCCTATACCATCTGCCCGGCGAGCAACCTCTGGATGCGTACACTGGCACTCCTTTTTCAGACACATTCATGGAATATGATTGTAGTCGTAACCGATTTCGGCCATAGATCGACCCACTTTAGACTATATACGTCACTTGACAAACAAGCCATGTCGTGACCACTTTGTTACCCAAATGCCGCCTATGACCTAGAAATGTGAATACGTTCAACGTACTCTACCCGATTAAAAGCATCCGGACATATTTATATAATGCGGATTTGAGTACTAGATGTCACGACAGGCCGATCCGCAGGCAAAAAAAAGAGCAGTAACACTAGAATGAGTCGGTTAGTAGAGCTCAGTGACTTCGAACGCGCATCCGTCACTGGATGTCACCTGAGTAACTAATCCATCAGGGACATTCCCATCCTTCTGAAGCTGTTGGTTATGTGAGGGTGAAATGGAAACGCGAAGGAACACTCAAAGCTAAAGAATACCAGGCGAACCTCATGTAGTGGCGGACAGGGACCGTCGAGTAATGCGGGTGGTCGTTGTAAGAAATCACCATGAAAATCATCGCAAGGAGTCACTCGTGGGTTCCAAAGTCACTCGTGGATTGCAAAGTGCTACCAGCAGTCCAGCAACGCAATGGCTGTGCGTAGGGACTTAGAATAATCAGGTACAGTTGTTGAACATCGAGCAGCCTCTCATAATCTGCACTGAATTCAGTGTTAAGTGACGCCTGAGGAGGTGTAAACAGTGACACCAGTGGACAGTGGATGACTGGAAACGAGTCATTTGGAGGGATGAATCACGCTGTAGCCTGTGACAAGGGGAGAGTTTGGGTTTGGAGAATGTGTCCTAACGTCTAGTGTCAACAGTGGGAGCTGGTGTTACGGTATGGATATGTTTTTGGCGGTTAAGGTGTGCTGCACTTATTGCGCTTAAAACGATGCTAAATGTAGAAGGATATGAACACATTTTACATCATTCTGTACTGTTATGTAAAGAAACAATTCGGAAACGATGATTCATTGCATCAGCATTACAACGCAGCCTGTCATAAAGCAGCATCTGTGACGCAATCGTCTGTGGCCAATAATATTCCTGGAATGGACTGGCCTGCCCAGAATCACAACCTAAACCCAATGGAACAGCTTTGGGATGAGTTATAACGTCCACTTCGCTCCCAGACTTCTCTGGTTTCGGCACCTGAGGGTGAATGGACTGCCAGACCCCTGCGTCCCATATCGCTATCTTTGGTAATCCATCAAGGAAAGTGGGACTGCAGCCGGATACAACGTACTTCAATAATGATTATAAAACCAGCTGATGTACCGTGTGATCAAAAAGTCAGTATAAATTTGAAGACTTAATAAGCCACGAAATAATGTTGATAGAGAAGTAAAAACTGACACACATGCTTGGAATGACATGGGGTTTTATTAAAACCACCCCATATTGCTAGACGCATGAAAGATCTCTTGCGAGCGTCATTTGGTGATGATAGTGTGGTCAGCCGCCACTTTCGTCATGCTTGGCCTCCCAGGTCCCCAGACCTCAGTCCGTGCGATTATTGGCTTTGGGGTTACCTGAAGTCGCAAGTATATCGTGATCGACCGACATCTCTAGGGATGCTGAAAGACAACATCCGACGCCAATGCCTCACCATAACTTCGGACATGCTTTACAGTGTTGTTCACAACATTATTCCTCGACTACAGCTATTGTTGAAGAAAAATGGTGGACACATTGAGCATTTCCTGTAAAGAACATCATTTTTGCTTTGTCTTACTTTGTTATGCTAATTATTGCTATTCTGATCAGATGAAGCGCCATCTGTCGGACATTTTTTGAACTTTTGTATTTTTTTGGTTCTAATAAAACCCCATGTCATTCCAAGCATGTGTGTCAATTTCTACCTCTCTATCTACATTATTCCGTGATTTATTCAGTTTTCAAATTTATACTGACTTTTTGATCACCCGGTATTTCCCTCCAAGTGCCTGGGGTTCCAGTTGTCGTCTGACCATGCTGGCATTATTATTGCCACGGAAAGTACGGAATCCAGTTAATTTTGGCCCTCTGCAAACGGTTCTGTTCATTGTACACGAAAATGGTTATGGATGGGAGGTTACGCTTGAGGGTGAATGGAGTGCCATTTCTCCATAGACATTTTGATGCTGCACTGAAAGTGTCCCCAGCAGAGTTCAAGCCGTCTTAAAGGCAAAACATGTCCGGATACTTGTGATCAGATAGTGTACGGCCGAAAACAGATATGATTGTGCTCAGACTGCGTCTAAAATTAAAAAATTATATATGAATAAACAAAGTCAGTCAAATGAGCATGCTATCACAATTGATTTTTGCGAATAAAGCAACTCAAATCGCTTAATATATTTTCATTTATTACTACGTCACCAGATCAAAACTTATAACTTGTGAAACAAAGTTCAGCGTCAGTTGCAATAAACCTAAGCCTAAGCGTTTGTCACACCATATTATCGGTCCTTCTGTTAGTAATATTTTACATATTCTTTTCCGTTTATTTTGTTTAAATTAACTTCTTCCAGGCTTTAGCACACCATTCGACTTTTAACATTTTTATCCAAGATCTGATGTTGGCCGAGGGTATGTCGAGCCTGTGAATCAGCGCTGTACCAGGCCGAAATGATATCTTTTGCCAATGAGCCCATCAACTTGGGCAAGCTCTCAAGCAAGCAATCGAAGTCTCCTGTGATAAACATAGCTTGCAATTTTCTATAAATCCTTGCCTTGTTCGTAGTCTCTGAAAGTCAGCTGAGAAATTTGGAAATTGGTGATAAAAGTCAATAGATGTGTCGCTGGTAACCATCTGGGAATCTTGTGTCCAGTGACTGTAGCTTATTCTAGGTGATTAGGAGCTTAGTCCACCAACGGCGTACATGAATCGGAGAAGGTATCACACAAGAGGGACCTTAGCTCAGTTCCCTAGCCGCGCGGGATTAGCCGAGCGGTCTTAGGCACTGCAGTCATGGACTGTGCGGCTGGTCCCGGCGGAGGTTCGAGTCCTCCCTCGGGCATGGGTGTGTATGTTTGTCCTTAGGATAATGTAGGTTAAGTAGTGTGTAAGCTTAGGGACTGATGACCTTAGTAGTTAAGTCCCATAAGATTTCACACACATCTGAACATTTGAACATTCAGTTCCCTAGTAACAGCTAACTACACTGAGGCGACAAGTCATGGGATGGCGATATGCACGTTTCCAGATGGCAGTAGTACAGTGTATACAAGTTAGAGGGGTGGTGCATTGGTGGAACTGTCATTTGTAATCAGGTGATTCATGTGATAAGGAGTCAGGCGCACGACGGGAATTAACATACGTTAGACGCATGTGAATTTCCATTTCGGAAATCTTCAGGGAACTCAATATTCCGAGATCCACAACGTCAAGAGTGTGTCGGGAAACCAAATTTCAAGCGTTTGCCTCCCACCATGGACAACGCAGTGTCCGACGGCTTTCAATCAACGACCGAGAGCAGCGGCGTTTCCACAGAGCTGTCAGTGCTAACAAAAAAGCAACACCACGTGAAATGACCGCAGAAATCAATGTGAGACGTACGAAGAACGTATCCGTTAGGTCAGAGAGGCGAAATTTTGCGTTAATGGGCTGTGGCAGCAGAGGACCGACTCGAGTCCGCATGCTAACAGTACGACATAGCTCGCAGCGCCTCTCCTTGGCGCGTTACCATATCGTTTGGACTGTAGACGACAGGAAAACCGTGGCCTGGTCAGATGAGTCCCGATTCCAGTTGGTAAGAATGATGGAAGGGTTAGAGAGGCGCAGACCCACGAAGCTGTGGACCCAGGTTGTCAACAAAGCACTGTGCAAGCCTATGGGGGCGCCAAAATGGCGTGAAAATGGTTCAAATGGCTCTGAGCACTATGGGACTCAACTGCTGAGGTCATTAGTCCCCTAGAACTTAGAACTAGTTAAACCTAACTAACCTAAGGACATCACAAACATCCATGCCCGAGGCAGGATTCGAACCTGCGACCGTAGCGGTCTTGCGGTTCCAGACTGCAGCGCCTTTAACCGCACGGCCACTTCGGCCGGCCAAAATGGCGTGAGCTGTGCTTATATGGAATGGATTGAGTCCTATGTCACCGGGCCACAATCGATTTAAGAGGCCGGCCGGGGTGGCCGAGCGGTTCTAGGCGCTGTAGTCTGGAACCGCACGACCGCTACGGTCGCAGGTTCGAATCCTGCCTCGGGCATGGATGTGTGTGCTGTCCTTAGGTTAGTTAGGTTTAAGTAGTTCTAAGTTCTAGGGGACTGATGACCTCAGACGTTAAGTCCCATAGTGCTCAGAGCCATTTGAACCATTTTTGTACCACAATACATGCTGTATATTATTGCCATTTATCAATGTCCCACTGGTAAAGGAAGCCTGCTACGAGTTTGCAGAATTTTTACAATTACAGCTTGCACCTGTAACTTGTGCTATCTTGAAGTTTCATTATTAATCCTCTGCACCGTAATGTCGCATCGAAAAAGTTTGCACATACAGATAGGTAAGCCCAGGAGCAGACTTGCAAAGCAGGCTGCTACTGCATGTTCCCGGACAATTTGTGTCAATGAATTGAGCGCACGTATTGATGTCTGCCGCGTCACAAAACGTGCCCATATTGAACACCTGTATTTTGAGTAAGTGATGCTCTATCCGCTGGTGTATATACGTTTTGAGTTAGTTTGCAGTTTTTGCTCAGTCATCGTTTGAAGTCTAAGAGGTACCTATGAATAATCCTGTACATGCCACCCCTCAGCGCGCTGGAAAACGAAACAGCGAGATTTTTCCTCATATTGTTTATTCTCGCTACGACATTAAATAAATAATAATACATTAATGTCGTTCACTCTAAAAAAAAAAGGATAGTCAAAGGCTTACAACATTTCAGAGATTCATCTCTGTCCCTCCGCTCATATACACCGTTTCGTCGGCCATTTATGTTACGATGCAGCCTATCAGAAAACCTCCAAAGGCGAAATAGCGTCGTTTCTTCTTTACAGCAACCGATACGACGACCTAAGCCTCCGACCATGGCAGCGGAACCGTAATTGAGCGATGAAGTGCGTTATATCAAAATACAAGCGAAAGTTCTCGTTAAATATGTTAAACCTGGACACTGTGTCTTGAGTTTGTTAACCATGCGTTTTTCGTGGAAGTGACACATCAGAAATTCGTAGAGAAATGAACCGCTGCGAGTCACAGTGGTGTAACTCAAGTTTTCCCACTTCTGAGAAAAGAAAAGTTTTGCGTTTCGTTTAATGTAAAATCATGCTTAACAATAATGCCTGATTCATTTGATGAAATGTACAAATGAAATATTATAATTACGTTTGCTAGAGACATTTTAGTTACTTGTACCTTAAATTCCTTTTTATAGCACCTAAAAGTTGGAGCACCCCTTTTCCTCACAGAAATTTACTTATAGTGAAAGGTAAAGTAGTATAAAACAAGAGTTGTATCCCTATTGTTACAAACGTTTTGGTTATGCTGAATACCTGAGAAGGCGTGCGCTGTCTTTTAATCTCCACAACTGCAGTTTATTTGTAAAACATAAACACAGTATGATACAGTAAATAGTCTGTACTTATTGCTCCCATTGTGCACTTTTCTCTCACAAATCGAGTTAAAATAATTGCATTATTGTTCTTAATTACTAGAATGCTACCAACTGGGTCGGTCTAATATTTCGGCAGTGAGTTCGTCTACGAATTATAAATAAATAGTTGTTTCTAAATCTCAAAATTTCTTAAAATGCAGTTCTTATCATGGTGATATTTGAAGAGGTTTTATAATGGAGCGTGTCTGTTTATTCGATTTCACCATCAACGTCATCTTCCTGTGTCAACATGTCCAGGTCCGGATTTCTGAGCTGAACTTGCAGTTGTCAGTTGGTTGAAGAAAGCTCCGTGCACCGGAGGGATGTATGGGAGTAGTGTCATCACGTCTTTCCTTTTTTCCTCAGTGACAGCTCGCACACTATTGTTGAAAGGGATGAGTTTTATGGTTTATGGGTTTAATGTAAGACATCACTTCCTGACTCGTGTAGGCTTTAACCCCGACTTCAACATGGGAGTGCAAACTTCCCTTAAAAAGACGATTTCTGCATTAATAACACTTGGATTTTTAACGAAAGAAAACAGTCCTAATATGTACTAGCACTATTACAATAACTTTTAGATTTTAGAGCTTAAATAAACACGCAAAACATGACAGGACAAATCGACCACGTAGCCTAGCCGCTTGGCTTATACCACTATCCCCGCGAACGCACTTCACTCTGGCGTGAGAGGAAGGATGCATTTGGAGCTCTCAAGTGGCTCCAGTGGGAGTTACCGTTATGCAACTTCTTCACAACAAATTTCCGTGCATTGAGAGTAAACTGAGTGGTATAACTTAAAACCTAATTTTCTTTCATATAGTAATGTCGAGATGGGAATAGGCTCTGATTAAACAAGCAAGGGACTAGATTAACGATCGTTACCTGTTTTTGAGGGGAACCTCCATAGCAGTAGTCTGAACTGATATACAGAAAACATCAGAACAGGTACATTTCTAAGAACACAACATGGTAATTAAGCGCAATGATTTCTATGTTTAATGATGACAACTGAGAACGCCTGCGTTCTTATGTGTGAAATAAAGGCCTTAAAAGATGTCATTCCAGTAGGGCTGCAGTTCAGTAGTAATAAAGAATATAATTAGACGTGAAACAAGCTGCTAATGAGGTTGTGCTACATTCACTGTTTTACATTAAGTTGTGCGTCAGTATGGTCTCCAATTCCATTCCGCTCTCCACAACTTTCTCCCTTTGTTCTGTAATTTATGGCGCCCATTGTTCATCTGCATTATGCGTGTTGGATGTATGGCCTAGAAACACACTGTTAGGAACACTAGCTCTTAACTAGTGTACGGAACACCCGTGTGATATCATTACAAAAAGGGTGATAATTACGTGTTTAACGACAGAAAGTGTGCGGGCCATTCGGAAAGTAGGATCCAATAGGTGCGGAATGGAGACGACAGTGAAAATCCGATGAAGCTTTGCATATATGTATTAAGCAGTGTCTGTAGTATGCCTGTCGATCGCGTCACATCGCTCTTTTCAGTTGTGAGCACACAGTGATCACGTAAAGATGCCTAGAACAATAGCGTCCCCCGCCAAGTAAGGTTGCCCAATTAGAGGTTCCACCTGACTTCATGCAACACCACATAACGTACCTGTCATGTACCTGTGTTTACTTCTTCGCGACAGTTCTCGGCCGCACACTGTAGGAGTAATGAGGACGCGTTTTCGATGGTAAGTGTTTGATCGCCCACCATGCAGGCTGGTCGTAGTTCCCTCTGGTGACAGTCTCTGCTCAGTGAACCGCTGACTACGAATACAACATTTTGGCAAGACAACGAAGTGCAGACCAGTGTGACGGATAGGCAGGAAAGCACAGGCGGCTGCCTTCTACGATGAGGCTATTGGAAAGTTGGTACAACGCTACGATGGATGTCTCACTCAGACTATGTGGAGAAGAATCTGTTGCAAATAAAACATTTATGATTTTTTACTGCGGCTTCCCTTTCCGACCGATAGGACACAAACTGGGACGGAAGATCAAGTCGAGGCGGGTCACATTGAACCAGTCGGAACTATGATTGGAAAAAATTTTTGGACGCAACGATAAACCGTAGGTATCTCAACAATTGGTTCACCAACAGCCACTTGACATTCTCCGGTAGGTAAAGATTTTCATGCACTCTATCGCAGTTTTCAGTTAAGCGCATCCATGTCGCCCACGCACGTGTTCCAATGCCATTCAGCCGCCTTCCATTAGATCGGTATATTTTGTGATCTATTTGTATCCACCCAAAAACTTCATTGGTCCATCTACTATTCAGTTGTCTGATTAGACATCCCACCCTCGTCCGCTTTATATTCATTAACGTCATAATTACCTCTTCCGTGCTGGTCTGCTATCTGCTGCATTTGTTTGCGTTCCCATCTCCCCTAGTAATTCCGAACATGTAGCTCTCCATTGCTCTCTGAATGGTTTTTGCATTAAAAGTCTGTGTGTAGAAGCTATAATTGGCTGCTTACATACGTTTACAGGTAGCAATAAGAAATGAGCACACGACCTCCACTCGTGCCATACCTAAAAAAGGTTTCTAATGCAAAGATCCACCCTTCTATTTACGACCGCTGTTCCTGTACAGTCAGCCATTGACTTTGTCCACACTTGATATAGTAATCTGCTCTGAAATAACTAAAGAACAGGAAAGGATCTTGTAATACCGGATTTCTTCATGATGTCCTTTATTTTAGAAGAAGAATTTTATATGTTGATACCTACCTGACTAAGTCATTTTCCGGAAACAACAGTTCCACGACTACGCATCATTGTTTTTATCTCATTTAAATTTGTATCTTTGCGACTCGTCCTTGAGGGCTCCTGAAGATAATACTTAAAGAATGAGTCCCAGGGTAACGATACAAATTTCGGTAAATTACTTCATAAGAGCATTATATTGGCATCAATATATGTAATTCGTAGTAATGTAGCTATCTGTAATCTAAGCTATATATAATTCCGGTAGGGTTTAAGGTCCTATTGGGTATTGCATAAGTTACTAGCAGTAGTGTTGCTGTAATTAACCATGGAAAACTACTGGTACACTACTTCAGTCAGTTTTATTTTTATTTTAACACCACCATGCATTTTGACGGACATGCCATCACCGTCAGGAGGATTATTGTTGCTTTTACGTTGTTGAATTTGTTTGTGACATATAAGTGTTATCTATTTCGTAGACAGCGCTGTGGCGGGGACGTTATGCATCGTCTTGCACTGCCGTTGTAACTACGGACAACACTGAATGGATTTATGCACTTTTCTGAATGTATGTGGCTGCTGTACTTAATATCCGGGCGAATATATTTCCAGCATACGCACCATGTGTTTGCATTTTATACTTCATAGTGCTACAATATTTACAAGTCTACAGTTCAAAGATGTTTGCTTTCACAAATAGTCTTGTCAGAAGGCAAGATTTGCTTAAAAGAATATGGAGATACGTGTATATTAAAGTTACGTAAGCTTAATTCTACGCAATAGTACTGTAATGTAAAGTCAGATATTTTAATTTAAAAAATAGAAAAATCTTGAAAATCTGCAATTTTGATCCACTGCCTTTGACAAATTCACATTATATGCATCATGAAGTTAATCTACTTATAACTTTATTTCGGGTGCATTACAAATTGAGGTGACCTATATATTCTATCTTATGACCTTTCTGTGAGTTTTGCAGCATTATTAGGTTATTTCAGTGCCTTCCAATTTATGAGCTGTAGATACAGTAATGTTACAAGTCTCTTTATTCTAACAGTGTGATAGTATGGTAATACACCTTCATCGAAACACTTAGCTGTGTAAAAATAGAAAGTGACTGAAGCAGTATATCAATAATTTGATTGTATTAGATCAGTTGCGGCCTTTAACTAGCAGTCCATTAGTCACATATTCATTCTTTTCGTATTATTTTTTATACAGGAACGCTTCTAAATGGATCTGTGACCGCGAAACTAGTAGCAAAGAAAGAAATGTAAATAAATGAAACGAAACCAACAAAAATCTAACTTTTCCCTGAAGTCATGAGAAACTATAATTGTTTGGCAGACATTTGCTCACATTGCTTTTTCAGCATGATTTGAATATGTCTATCAAATACGGTTAAATTTCACTCAACGTTACACTTTGAGGTCATTGTGAAACAACGACAAACGAAGGAATCACTCTGGCATACATCTGAATTCATTTACGGAAAATCTGGATAGCCGGATGGGAATTAAAACCGCTGTTCTAAATACGGATCCATAGCCATAAACGCAACGGGATCCACGCAGTGCAACCTTTCTCCTGCTCAGTTGGTCCTTTGAGCAGCTGTGTTTTGAGATGCTCCCCGCGATCTGGCTCTAGCCTGGCCTACCAGTTGCGCTGACGGGCGATATTTTATCGTCAGCCGGCGCCTAGGAGAGGCCTTACATAACGGCGTGCCTCGGTCGTCGTTTCGACGCACAACGATGCACGGCGGAGGGGCCGCGGATCGGGTACACAGGGGAGGCCGGCAGAATGCTGGGTGTGATTCAGAGGGCTCCGAAAATAATGTGCACTTGCGCCAGCGGGCCCCGAGCCGCGTGCCAAGCTCATTAACGGCGCGCTCCTAGCCGGGACTGCGTGAGCCGGCACACGCACCGGCCGCCGCCGCCGCCGCTGCACACAGGCTGCCGCCCACGTGCCCGCCTTCGTAAACAAGTCCTGGCCCGGTTCCAGCAGCCACTCAGCTCACTTTGCCGCTGCCGGTACTCTCAAATGAGCACTCGTGGCAGGCCAAAACATGCCGCCCAATCCGATTTCGTGCTCTTCCAACTGAGCCGCCCGAGTCCACCAAACAGACGAGATTCAGGCGCGCCACTACCTGTTCCCTTCTCTAAGTAGCTTAAAGCCTGTGCGGCTCCAGAAGGTTGAGTGGGGTAGGCTGGGGGGAGAAGCGGTTCAGACTCTTGGCTCACTCGGAAGTAACGTCAGAATGACGTGTACATGTCCGGTTTGGTGCCCAAGAAAAGTACGCCCGCCCCCCCCCCCCCCCCCCACCAATGAACTTTTAACGCCATACTAGCCGGCTTGTCCGCCGCACTTCGCGAACGCTTACGCCTTACGTGCAAGGCCCAACGAAAAACAATCTTTTTTTTTCAGTCATTAGTCTTCTCTTCCACCAACCTCTTCATCTCAGGGTAGCACTTGCAACCTACGTCCTCAGCTCTTTGCTGGATGTATTCCAATCTCTCTGCCGGCCGCCGTGGCCGAGGAGTTCTAGGCGCTTCAGTCCGGAACCGCGCGACTGCTACGGTCGCAGGTTCGAATCCTGCCTCGGGCATGGATGTGTGTGATGTCCTTAGGTTTGTTAGGTTTAAGTAGTTCTAAGTTCTAGGGGACTGATGACCTCAGATGTTAAGTCCCATAGTGCTCAGAGCCATTTGAACCTTTTTATTCCAATCTCTGACTTCCTCTAGAGTTTTTACCCTCTACGGCTCCCTCTAGTACCTTGAAACTTATTCCCTGATGTCTTAACAGATATCCTATCATTCTGTTCCTTCTTCTTGTCAGTGTTTGCCGTGTATATACCTTTCCTCTCCGATTCTGTACAGAACTTCCTCATTCCTTACCTTATCTCTTACCTTATCAGTCCATCTAATTTTCAAGTCTTCTGTAGCACCACATCTCAAGTACATCCATTCTCTCCTGTTACTATTTTATCACAGTCCCTGTTTCACTACCATACAATGCAGTGCTCTAAGGGTAAATTCTTAGAAATTTCTTCCTCAAATTAAGGTCTACGTTTGGTACTAGTAGACTTGTGTTGGAAGGAATGCCCTTTTTAGGTCCTCCTTCCTCCGTCCATCATGGATTATTTTGCTGCCTGTATAGAATTCCTTAACTTCACCTACTTCGTGACCATCAATCGTGATGTTAAGTCTCGCGCTGTTCTCGTTTCTGTTACTTTTCATTACTTACTTCTTTCAATCCAAATTCTGTACTCAACAGATTCTTCATTGCATTCAGCGGATCTTGTAATTCTTCACTTTCACTAAGGATAGCAATGTCATCAGCGAATCTTATCATTGATACCCTCTCACCTTGAATTTTAATTCCAATCTCGACCTTTCTTTTATTTCCAACATTTCTTCTACGATGTATGAACAGTAGGGGTGAAAAACAACATCCCTATCTTACACCCTTTTTAATCCGAGCACTTCGTTCTTTGTCTTCCACTCTTCTTGTTCCCTCTTGACTCTTCTACGTGTTGTATATTACCCGTCTCTCGCTATAGGTTACCTCTACTTTCCTCAGAATTTCGCACATCTTGCATCATTTTTTTCCGTGTAGAAAAGTCCTATGAACATTTAATGACTTTTCTATAGTCTTGCTTCTACTATCAGCCGCAACGTCAGAGCTGCTTCTCTGGTGCCTTTATCTTTCCTAAAGCCAAACTGATGGTCATCTAACACGTCCTCAGTTTTCTTTTTCATTCTTCTGTGTATTGTTCTTGTCAGTAACTTGGATGCATGAGCTGTTAAGCTGATTGAGCGATAATTCTCGCTCTTGTCAGCTCTTTAGTCTTCGGATTTGTGTGGATGATATTTTTCCGAAGATCGGATGGTAGGTCGCCAGACTCATACATACTACACGCCAACGTGAATAGTCGTTTGGCTGCCGCTTTCCCCAATGATTTTAGTAATTCTGATGGAATCTTATCAATCCCAACTGCCTTATTTGATCTTATGTCTTCCAAAGCTGTTTTATATTCTGATTCTAATACTGGATGACCTATCTCTTTTGTATCGACTCTGGTTTCTCCTTCTACCACATCCTCCTTCCGCTTCATAGAGGCCTTCAATGTACTCTTTCCGCCTATCCGCTCTCTCTTCTGCATGTAACCTTGGAGTTCCCTTTGCAGTACTCATGTTCCCATCCTTGCTTTTAATTTCACCGAAGATTGTTTATACTTCCTTGCTCGCCGAGTCAGTCGTTCCGACAATCATTTCTTTTCCGATTTCTTCACATTTTGTTTATTTATTTATTTACATGTCAAGTTCCATAGGACCAAATTGAGGAGCAAATCTCCACCGTCATGGAACGTGTCAGTACATGAAATTACAACATAAAAGTAATAACAGATAAAAATAAAATGTTTATGAACCCGAGAGAAGTCAGTCCATAAGTTTCAGTAAACACAATCAACAATACAACAAGAATCAGATTACTTTTTCAAGAAACTCCTCGACAGAACACAAGCAGTGACCCATGAGTAAACTCTTCAGTTTCGATTTGAAAGCGCGTGGATTATTGCTAAGATTTTTGAATTCGGGTGGTAGCTTATTGAAAATGGATGCAGCAGTACACTGCACACCTTTCTGCACAAGAGTTAAGGAAGTCCGATCCAAATGCAGGTTTGATTTCTGCAGAGTATTAACTGAGTGAAAGCTGCTTATTCTTGGGAATAAGCTAATATTGTTAACAAGAAATGACAGTAAGGAATATGTGTATTGAGAAGCCAATGTCACAATACCAAGACTCGTGAAGAGGGATCGACAAAAGGTTCGTGAACTTACACTACTTATTGCCCGAATCGCCCGTTTCTGAGCCAAAAATATCCTTTTAGAATGGGAAGAGTTACCCCAGAATACAATACCATACGACGTAAGCAAATGAAAATACGCAAAGTAGACAAATGTTATTGTCGAACGACCACTAACTTCAGATACCTTTCGAATAGTAAAAATGGCAGCATTAGGTCTTAGTACAAGATCCTGAACATGGGCTTTCCACGACAGTTTACTATCTGAACACCTAGAAATTTGAACTGTTCAGTTTCACTAATCATATGCCCATTCTGTGAAATTAAAACGTCAGGTTTTGTTGAATTGTGTGTTAGAAACTGTAAAAACTGAGTCTTACTGTGATTTAGCGCAAGTTTATTTTCTACCGGCCATGAACTTTGGTCACGAACTGCACTATTTGAAACCGTGCCAATGTTCCCACAACATCCTTTACTACCAAGCTAGTGTCGTCAGCTAACAGAAATATTTTAGAGTTACCCGAGGGCATATCATTTATATAAATAAGGAACAAGAGTGGCACCAACACTGATCCCTGGGGCACCTCCCACTTGACTGTACCCCACTCAGGCCCCACATCGAAGCCATTCTCAACATGGAATAATGACCTTTTGCTGTCTGTTGCTAAAGTAAGAGGTTAACCAATTGTGAGCTACTCCCCGTATTCCGTAATGGTCCAACTTCTGGAGCAATATTTTGTGATCAACACAATCAAACGCCTTAGTTAAATAAAAAAAAATATGCCTAGCATTCGAAACATATTGTTTAACCTATCCAGTACCTCACAGAGGAAGGAGGATATAGCATTTTCAGTTGTTAAACGACTCTAAAGCCGAACTGTACATTTGATAGCAAATCGTGTGATATAAAATGATCGATTATCCTTACATACACAGCCTTTTCAATAACTTTAACAAACACTGATGGCACAGAAATAGGTCTAAAATTGTCTACATTATCCCTTTCTCCTTTTTTAGAAAGCGGCTATGCTACTGAGTACTTCAATCGTTCAGGAAACTGACCATTGCTAAAGGAAATATGGCTAAATACAGGGCTAAGTACTTTAATATTCTGCTAGGCACTCCATCATAACCATGAGAGTCCTTAGTCTTCAGTGATTTAATAATTGACTCCCTCTCCCCCTTGTCTGTATCAAAGAGGAGTATTTCAGACATCAATCTAGGAAAGGCATTTGCCAAGAAAGTTATATGATTCCCTGTAGAAACTAAATTTTTGTCTAATTCACCAGCAATGCTCAGAAAATGATTGTTAAATACTGTACATATATCTGATTTATCAGTAACAGAAATATTTTTACTACGAACTGTCTTTATATCGCTGACCTTGTGCTGCTGACCTGTCACTTCCTTCACAACTGTCCATATGGTTTTAATTTTATCCTGTAAATTAGCTATTCTATTTGCATACCATATACTCTTTGCCTTCCTAATAACATTTTTAAGCGCCTTACAGTACCGTTTGTACTGGAGCTTGATTGTGATTACTTGTAACATTTTGATATAATTTCCGCTTTGTTCTACATTATATCCTTATCACTCTAGTAAGCCACCCGGGCTGCCTTTTACTGCTAGTATCCCGTTTAGCACGTTCTAATGGAAAGCAACTCTCAAAGAGCATGAGAAATGTGTTAAGGAAAGCATTATATTTATCATCTATATTATTGGCACTATAAACATCCTGCCACTCTTATTCCTTGACAAGGTTTAAAAAACTCTCTATTGCTGTTGGATTAACTTTCCTACATAGTTTACAGTTACATGTGACATTTGTTTGAGTACAAAAGCCTTTTAGTGCTAAAATTTGTGGATAATGGTCTGAAAGGCCATTCACCATTTTACTAACAGAATACCCATCTGGTAATGAAGAATGAATAAAAATGTTGTCTACGGCTGTGCTACTGTTCCCCTGCACCGTAGTTCGAAAAAACACAGTCTGCATCAGATCATATGAATTTAGGAGATCTACCAATATCCTTTTTCTCCACCATCATACACAAAATTTATATTGAAGTCACCCCATATAATTAATTTCTGGTACTTCCTACAAAGTGAATCAAGAACCTCCTCTAGCTTGAGCAAAACTGCTCTGAAGTCAGAGTTAGGGGTCCTACAAACAAAAACAATTAGAAGTTTGGTTTCACTAAATTCAGCTGTCCCTGCACAGCATTCAGTTATCAGTTCAGTGCAGTGCCGTGATCGGTTTATGGACTCAAATGGAATACTGTTTTTTTACGTACACAGCCACTCTCCCAACCCGCAAGGAACTCCTTGAAAAACAGCCAGCTAATCTCTATGCGGGTAAAGGAAGCCTCTGAAATATCAAATTATTTAAGTGGTGCTCCGACATACCAATAATTTCAGAGTCAACATCTGTAAGTAGGTCACTAACTTTGTCTCTAATACCTCTTATATTTTGATGAAATATGCTAATTCCTTCTCTGCTTCGAAACATAACAGCCTCTGAATGTGAGTCCTTAGTTAGGGGGAATTTCCTTTAAGCAGGTACACCTATCAGCCACCTCTAACACCAACTACTACAGCAATTTTTCCATGAATGTCCCACTACCACCCACTACACTGTCGCCTATAAGCTTTGCCAGCCTACCCTTCCCATACCTAATTGAGGTGCAGGCCATGCCTAGTAAAACTTGATCTACTGATAGACCCAACTGTCACCACTGAAATGCCACCAATGCCCTCTGTCATCAGCGCCCTCCCCAGCCCCATGTTAACGCGCCTGATAGCCACATGAAGATGAGGCCCATCATGACGCTGAAACAGTTGCACGAAATGCATATTAGTGCCACCAGTTTGAGTAACTATCTGTTTTCATGCAGCCATTTCGTCTTAGCTTCCCTGCACTTCCTATTTATTTCGTTCCAAAGCGACCTGGATTCCTAAATTTCTCTGAATATCATAGTACTTCCTTCTTTCATCCACCATCTGAAGTATTCTGTTCGTATATGAGATATGCTAGCGGCATGACACAATGCCTTTTCTGTGTGACAGCGATGGAAATATTATCAACGACAGTGCTGCGAAAGCAGAGCTACTAAACACGGACTTCCGAAATTCCTTCGCCAAAGAAGACGAAGTAAATATTCCAGAATTTGACTCAAGGACAGCTGCCAACGTGAGTACCTTTGAAGTAGATATCCTCGTAATAGTGACGCAACTTAAATCACTGAATAAAAGTAAGTTGGTTGGTTGGTTGTTTCGGGGAAGGAGACCAGACAGCGAGGTCATCGGTCTCATCGGATTAGGGAAGGAAGTCGGCCGTGCCCTTTGAAAGGAACCACCCCGGCATTTGCCTGGAGCGATTTAGGGAAATCGCGGAAAACCTAAATCAGGATGGCCGGACGCGGGATTGAGCCGTCGTCCTCCCGAATGCGAGTCCAGTGTCTAACCACTGCGCCACCTCGCTCGGTATAAAAGTAAGTCTTCTGGTCCAGACTGTATATCATTTATGTTGCTTTCAGAGTACGGTGATGCGATAGCTCAATACTTAACTATTATATACAATCACTCGCTCTACGAAAGATCAGTACCCAAAAACTGAAACGTTACGCAGGTCACACCAATATTCAAGAACGGTAGGAGTGGTACCCTACATTACAGGCCCATATCATTAACGTCGATGTGCAGCAGGATTTTGGAACACATATTGTGTTCGAACATTATGAATTACCTCGAAGAGAACTGTCTATTGACACACAGTCAATACTGATTTGGAAAGCATCGTTCTTGTGAAACACAACTAGCTCTTTACACACACGAAGTGCTGAGTGTTATTGACAAGGTATTTCAGATTGATTCCATATTTCTAGATTTCCTGGAAACCTTTTGACACTATACCATACAAGTGGCTTGAAATTGCGTGCTTATGGAATATCGTCTCAGTTACGTAACTGGATTCGTGATTTCCCGACAGAGGCGCCCAAGTTCGTAATAACTGATGGGAAGTCTTCGAGTAAAACAGAAGTGATTTCTGGCGTTCCCCAAGGTAGTGTTATAGGCCCTCTGCTGTTCCTTATCTATATAAACGATTGGGTTGTTTTCAGATGATGCTGTCGTTTATCGTCTGGTAAAATCATCAGAAGATCAAAACAAATTGCAAAGCTATTTAGAAAAGATATCTATACGGTAAAAAAAAAAAAAAATTGACAATTGACCTTAAGTAACGGAAAGTGTGAAGTCATCCACATGCGTGCTAAAAGGAATACGTTAAACTTCGTTTATACGATAAATGAGTCAAATCTAAAGGCCGTAAATTTAACTAATTACCTAGGAATTACAATTACGAACAACGTAAACTGGAAATAACACATATAAAATGTTGTGGTGAAGGCAAACCAAAGACTGTGTTTTATTGGCAGGATACTTAGAAAATGTAACAGATCTACTAAAGAGACTGTTTACACTACGCATGATCATCCTCTTTTGGAATACTGCTGCGCGGTGTGGGATATTTACCAGATAGGATTATATGGAGAAACCTCATAGAAGGGCAGCACGTTTTGTATGTCACTGACATGGTACAGGATATGGGGTGGACATCATTAAAACAAAGAATTTTTCGTTGCGGCAGAATCTTCTTACAAAATTTCAATCACCAACTTTCTCCGCGGAATGCGGAAACATTTTGTTGCCGCCGACCTAGTAGGGAGTAATAGAGAATTATTATGAAGTTGGTTCGATGAACTCTTTGCCAGGCACTTAAGTGTGATTTGCAGAGTATTCGTGTAGTGCAGATGTAGACGTGGGTGTATTTCTTATGTTACCCATGGTTTCTTCGCAGTTACCTTCTTTATGCATATGTTTACTTTTTAGAAATGTCCATTCCTTCTGCCACTGAGGTATTTCTTATCGCAGTCTCTATAGCCTTCAAGCGTGTCTCTTCATTCCTTAGCACTTTCGTATCCCACTTTTTTGCGGATTTATCTTCCTACTAATTCTTGAACTTCAGCCTGCTCTTCATCACTACTAAATTGCGGTATGAGTCTATTCGTATATCTGCTCCTGGGTAAGCCTTACAATTCAGTGTCTGATTTCGGAATCTCTGCCTGACCATCATGTAATCTAATTGAAATCTTCCCACATCTACCGACTTTTTACGAGTATATCTGCTCCTCTTGTGAGTATTGAACGGGGTATTCGCTATTACTAGCTGAAATTTATTGCGGAATTCAATTAGTCTTTCTCCTGTTCATTCATACTACCAAGCCCATATTCTCCCTTAACCCTTCCTTTTACTCCTTTCTCTACAACAGCCTTCCAGTCCCCATTACTACTAAATTTTCATCTCCCGTGACGCACCGGTACTGAATTACCCGTTCAGTATTCTCATATACTTTCTCTATCTTTTCATCTTCGTCTTGCGATGTCGGCATGTGCGCCCGAACTATCGTTGTCGGTGTTGGTTTGCTGTCAAGTCTGATGAGAACAATCCTATCACTGAACAGTAACTCATTGTCTGTCCTACCTTCCTATTCCACTTTACCATTTTCTGCTGCTTTTGATAATATGCAATACTCATCTGACCAGAAATCCTTCTTTTCTTTCCATTTCACTTCACCCACCCCTACTATATCTAGATTGAGCCTTTGCACTTCCATCTTCAGATTTTCTAGCTTCCCTACCACTTCAGGCTTTCCTCTCCCCGACTCGTAGAATGTTATCCGTTCGTCGGTTACTCAAGCTTCAATCTTTCTGTAATTGTCACCTCCCTCTTGGCAGTCCTCTCCCGGACATCAGAATGGTTTACAATTCCGGAATCTTTTACCAATGGAGGGGATATCATGACACTTTTTCTATTACAGGCCACATGTCCTGTGGATGCACGTTATGTGACTTTAATGCAATGGTTTAGATTGCCTTCTGCATCCTCGTGCCATTGATCATGCTGTCTTTAGGGACAGTTTTCCACCCCAAGGTATGTGCTTCTCCTCCAACCTCTTTGACAACGCCGTAGGTGGTGATTCTGCATGAAGCTACCAACGCGCATCTGTCAAGCGCTGCATTCTCCTGGGTATTTCGGATACCTCTAAAGCGCCCTGATTTTTTATGTTTATCTTTCATCTGGAAACTTATTCAGGCAGTAAGGGGCCAACGTTTTTCGTATGCTATCAGGAGCTTGCATGGATTTAAAAGGGCAGTCGCGAATTATCGCTGACCACTGCTTTCTCCAATCTTTTGGACAGCATACGAATCCCGCGACGGCAGAAGTGGGCTCCTTTTCAGGAGATCGATGAATCGATCCAATTTATCACTCGTGCTGGAGTAAGGTTGTAGGCTGGGAGAGCAATTGTCGTGCTGCAAGATCACTTTTTCATATCTACCGCTGTATTGTCGCCGTCTGCCTTTCAGTGATCGGCTCAAACGCTTCAGTTGCTTTCGACAACGATCTCTTGTGATTGTTTCCATCGGTTCTCTCTTCCACCGTTATGACGGTCTTCGATGTCAAAATCACCGTTATTGAAGCCTTGAAACCATTGTCTGAACGTTCTTTCACTAATAAGTGCCTCGACTTAGATCTTACCCAGCATTTTATGAGCCTCAGAGCAGATTTCTTCATGTTAAAGCAGAAATTAAAGCGTTCCGCAAATGAAGAGAACAGGATTCGTAAGTTGACGTCTTCAGCCGAAAATAGCTTTACGACACATTTACAAATTAACTAAAATATTGATCGCATTATGTTTACAAATTCCGAAGCTTATTGTATGACACTTACGTCCTACCACCTGCACCAGCACTTGCCGCTACTGCCATCTATTGCAAAACGGCGGAAGCAAAGTTTTGAACCTAATACGAGGGTTGCCCAGGAAGTAATGCATTGCATTTTTTTTCTCAGCCGAAAACAATGCTACGAATGCGAAACGTTCCGTATGTATTATTTGAAGTGTCTTGAGTGAGCGCGCCAAGTTTCCGTCACTTCCGACAGATAGCGTAGCTGTAGGACAGTTTCAAAATGGCGTCTGTAGGTGATGTACGTTACAAGCAACGCGCCGTCATTGAATCTCTCACTGCAGAGAAAGAAACTGTGGGGAATATTCACACATGCTTGTACAAAGTTCTATGGAGCATCTGCTGTCAGCAGAAGTACACTTAGTCGCTGGGCACGGAGGATGAGGTCATCAGAAGGTTCGTCGGAGCTCCACGATTTGTGCTGGTCGGGGAGAGCATCTGCGGCTATCACACCTACATGTTGCAGCGAGCTGATGTTGTCATTCATTAAAGGATGCCATTCGTGGAAGGCATTTTGAGGGCGATGAGGAGATGATTCACATAGTGAAGCACTGGCTCCGCCACCAGGACAAGGATTGCTACTGACAGGGCATACACGCCCTTGTTTTGCGCTGGAGGAAGGCCGTGGAACAGGATGGAGATTACGTGGAAAAATAGGATGTGTAGAAAAAACACCATTCTTTCGTGTGTGTAATTCTCATTATGTTCAATAAAGAATTGTCGGACAAAAAATGCGGTGCATTATTTTCTGGGCAACCCTCGTACATCAGTACAGAGAAAATGCCGGGCTTACGTTTTCATGTGTGTAATACACTGTTGGGTAAAGGCACTTCAAGAAACACAACATCAAAAGTAATATATATGGGAGAACTGTCAGAACCTTTTGAAATAAAATCAGTAGTAACTGCAGACAAAATAGGACTAAAAATATCGTTTGAAAAAACATATTTCATCAAATATCAATGATGGCCCTCCAAATCTTAAAATCGACAACAACACTATACCTAAAACAAACTGTTTTAAATAACTAGGAGAATGGATAACAAGCAGCACGAAAGAAAAGATAGCCATAGAAAACAGAGTAAATAAAATGAAGAGGGCGTTCTGAATAATAAAAAAACGTATGTAACAAAAGAACTTTGTCCTGGAATACAAAACTAAGACAGTATCAAGGAATGATAAGGCCTGAAACACTATATGCAACAGAAACACGTAAACTAACAAGATTTGGGGACCTTGAAAAATTGGAAAAAATTGAAAGAAGAATTCTAAAGAAAATACTGGGACCTAGAAGCAACAGAAAGTTCTTTTTGAAAATGGAGAAGCTAACTGATGTAATGAGGAAACAAAGACTACAGTTTTATGAGCACATATACTGAACCGATACTAACAGACTAATTAAGTAGATCTTCAATTTACTAAACAGCTATAAATCCAATTCCACATGGTTCACCAAAATTGACAAAAATACGAAAAAGACAGGAATTAGAATGGTCATAATAGATAATAGAAAACTTTTCAGAGAAGCAACACGAAAGGCAGTTTTTCAGGAAAGAAAGTGGTCTGCAAAAGGCAGAAAGTGAACTCGGGAAGAAAAGGAACGACACTCTCAAAGGGTGAAGGAAGTCTGGGAGTAAAGAAAATACAAAGAAGCAAAGTTAAAACTGATTTATCGTACCCTCCCAAAGGGTTTTCGAATAAATAAATACATCGAAGAGCCGAAGCAACTGGTACACCTGCCTAATATCGTGTAGGAGCCCCGTAAGCACGTAAAAGTGCCGCAACACGACGTGGCATGGATTCGACTAATGTCTGAAGTAGTGCTGGAGGGAACTTCCACCATGAATCCTGCAGGGCTGTCGATAAATCTATAAGAGTGCGAGGAGTTGGAAATCTCTTCTGAACAGCACGTTGCAAGGCATCCCAGATATGCTCAATAGTGTTCGTGTATGGGGAGTTTAGTGGTCAGCGGAAGTGCTTAAACTCAAAAGAGTGTTCCTGGAGCCACTCTGTAGCAGTTCTGATGTGTGGGGTGTCGCATTGTCCTGCTGAAATTACCCCGGCGGAATACATAATGGGCATGAATGGATGCAGGTGATCAAGCAGGATACTTACATATGTGTCACCTGTTTAAGTCATATCTAGACGTGTCACGGGTCCACAGCACTCCAAGAGCACGCGCCCCACACGATTACATGGTCTTCACCAGCTTGAACAGTCCCATGCTGACATGCAGGGTCGATGGGATTCATGAGGTTGTCTCCATACCTATACGCGTCCACCCGCTCGATACAATTTGAAACGAGGTTCGTCCGACCACCCAACACGTTTCCAGTCATCTACAGTCCAATGTCGGTGTTTGAAGGGCCCAGGCGAGGCGTAAAGCTTTGTGTCGTGCAGTCATCGAAGGTACACGAGTGACACTTCGGATCCGAAAGCCCATATCAATGATGTTTCGTTGAATGTTTCGCACACTGATATTTGTTGATGGCCCAGCATTGAAAACAGCAACAATTTTTCGGAAGGGTTGCACTTCTGTCACGCTGAACGAATCTCTTCAGTCGTCGTCAGTCCCGTTCTTGCAGGATCTTTTTCCGGCCGCAGCGATATCGGATATTTGATCTTTTAGCGGATTCCTGATATTCACGGTACACTCGTTAAATGGTCATACGGGAAAATCCCCACTGCGTCACTACCTCGGAGATTCTGTGTCCCATAGCTCGAGCGCCGATTATAACATCACGTTCAAACTCGCTTAAATCTTGATAGCCTGCCACTGTAGCAGCAGTAACCGATCTAAAAACTGCGCCAGACACTTGTTGTCTTGATGGTGTTGGGACAGCAACCAGCCACAAATTTACTTTCAGTTCTTTTATTCAAAGGGTACCGTTACGGGTTTGGAATCGTTGTGATTCATCTTCAGTCGGTTTACACGCTTTCCTTACGACATGTGGTGTGTTTTTTTTACAGATTAATTGTCTGAAATGTCGGTTTGGAGTGTTTGTTTTCATAACATTCGTCCAACAGATGTGAATACATTCCCACTGCATTCTTATTGTTGCACACGTAAATTTTTCTCACTGAACACTTTAGATTTAGGAAGGCGTGTAAACCGTCTGAAGATGAATCACAACGATTCGAAACCGGTAACGGTACCTTTTGAATAAAGGAACTGAAAGTAAATTTGTGGTTGGTTGCTGTCCCAACACCATCAACATTTGTCTTCAAATAACAGCCACGGTCTCCATCATGTCATCATATGACAAAACTGCACTTGTTGTCTTATACTGGCGGTGTGGCCGTGCGGTTCTAGGCGCTTCAGTCTGGAACCGCGTGACCGCTACGGTCGCAGGTTCGAATCCTGTCTCGGGCATGGATGAGTGTGATGTCCTTAGGTTAGTTAGGTTTAAGTAGTTCTAAGTTCTAGGGGACTTATGACCACAGATGTTAAGTCCCATAGTGCTCAGAGCCATTTGAGCCATCTTATACTGGCGTTGCTGAACGCAGCATGTATTCTGCCTGTTTACATATCTCTGTATTTCAATACGCAAGCCTATACCACTTTCTTTGGCGCTTCGGTGTAAATATTATCGCGTATGGTAGTAATAGCACACTTCAGAGACGCCTTCTCTTCCATAATTGCCAAAATGTGAAAGCTTCTACCGTAGTCAGCCTACGAATCACCAGCGACACTGTTGCAAAATTTCAGGGGGGAAAAATGCGCCCGAAATGGGCAGGGCCGTAGCCAGCACACAAAGCGACGAGTCGTGCCCCCTAGCGGTGAATGCCGCCATGGGTGGTTCCGCCTCCCAAGTGTTTGCGCGGCGCGGCAGCAGGTTTGCCGAAGGGTGGAGTGGGGGGCCCGGGTCTGGCGTCGCTGGCCGGCCTTGGCGGCGACCCTGGACCCTGGCGGCTGGCGCACTGGCGGCCCGGCTCATTGTCCGCTTGCAGGCCCAGCCGAGACACAAAGGACGCACCGGGCCCGTATCCGGTACGCTGCCAGTGGGGAGGGGGTCACGACCCTAGGCCTTCTGCCCCCCCCCCCCTCCTGCCGTCGACAGTCTACGACTGAGAGAAGGCAGCAACTGTATACGAGTAGAAATTTAAGATACCGTTATTCTCATTTATCATTCCGTCTCTTGTTGCACACTTTTTTAATTTGATTAAACGTTTCGATCACTCTGAATCATCTTCAGATCAAAATAGCAGCATCTGCAACCCGTCTTGCCACTCAGAACAACATTTCTGAGTGCAGTCGTAACATATCAGGGGATAGTACTCTGATGCGTCGTCACGAGCAGACAAGACGCGTTGCAGATGTACTTACTTAAACTGAAGATGATCCAGAGTGACCGAAACATGTAATCGCATTAAGAGAGTGTCAGAACAACATTTCAGAGTACCTTCGTAAAGTATCAGTGGGGTAGTACTCTGATACGTTGTTAGGAGTAGACAAGACGGGTTGCAGATGCACTTGCTTAGACTGAAGATGCTCCAGAGTGACCGAAACATGTAACAGCATTAATTGTTTACATTTCTAATTACGAACTTTCAAATTTCTCAGCTATCTTTGACCGGCCGGAGTGGCCGAGCGGTTCTAGGCGCTACAGTCTGGAACCGCGCGACCGCTACGGTCGCAGGTTCGAATCCTGCCTCGAGCATGGTTGTGTGTGATGTCCTTAGGTTAGTTGGGTTCAAGTAGTTCTAAGTTCTAGGGGACTAATGACCTCAGGAGTTTAGTCCCATAGTGCTCAGAGCCATTTGAACCATTTTTGAGTTAATTTTGAGAGGATGAAATAATGTGGAAACAAAGAGTCTCCAGAACCAAACCGTGGACCCGTGGCTGCCTATAGAAACAGCAAGACATTTTTAACATCGTGTATCTCAAATCAAAGATTGTGCCAGATGAAATAACCAGTTGAGATTTTTTTAGAGGTATTGCAGGTACACCTCTGTAAGATACGATAATAACGTTTTAGTTTTATTTATTAAACAACACGCTTTTATTAGAATATTTGCTGGCGTGACACCTTTCGGCAGCTTGCTGCCATCATCAGGTGTCCGTTATTTATGTAAAAGTTATTACGCTACACATTCCTGTGAAGCGCGAAACACATTTTTGAAGAAGATGGATCGACATACCTCCATCAATTCACTTTCTTACTTTTTTATTTTTTTATTATTATTTTTTTTAAATATAAGAAGCGATCAGAAAGTTTTCGTTGGCGTTGCTGCAGCGTATACGCATCGTAGAGCGACTCCGATGCAGGCATACAGGGTGTTCGGAAAGCTTGTAGGACTTGTAGAGGGGAGTCGGTACAAAATATTTTGAACAGGAATCCGTATCCGGAAACTACCGTTTCCGTGCAACAGCCGTTTGAAAATATGTTTGTTAGGTAGGTACACAAGAGGTTAGGCATGGTGCGGAGTCGTTACGTCGTATCGGCTGTTCTTATTTGACGCCTGTCCTACCTCTCTGGCCTGGTTCGAGCCTCACTGACGTGTCTGTGTTAGAACAACATTTCTGAGAAAACGTTTCAGAATAAACCGACATGATCCTTCTGAATGGCGAAGCTCACGGTAATGAAAGAGTTGCCCGTCGCCTGTATCAAGATAGTTCTTCATAGTGTCCGACACCACTGCATACCTTTTTCGCCACAATTACGCAACGGCACAATTACGCAACGGCTTCCAGAGAGGGTACCTTCATAGACAGCAGGCGTAACTGTGGTGCTCCACGGAGACGCCGCACACCCATTTTGGAGGAGGCCTTACTGCATCACGTTGAAGGTAACCCGTCAAGGAGTGCACGAGCGATTTCTTGGGCTATTAATAAGCGGAGTTGTAAAACAAGTGATGTATTTGGTCACGCCTAATCAGTTACTTGCAAAAGTGGCTGCAATACCAACATGTTGTCAAATGGTCGCGCACAGTTTCCAATCCAAAATATTATCTATTCACTTCCCTAGAAGTTCTAAATATTTGGAATGGGCATTTCCAAAGAGCCTGTATAAGCACCTACACGTAGGCAATGGATGAGTGTGGCGTGGTGTCCGTATCTTTCCGACGTGCGTACCGTAAATTCGGAAAGGTGAACTGTGGCGACTTTATTACCAAATGTGTCCAAACAGGACCAGCCTGCTGCTATTCTTTTCTTGGCTGGCGAAGGATAAACACCTGCAACATCCATCGTAAGAATGAAGCATATGTATGGGGCAGCATGTCTATCGAAACCCACCGGTGTGGAATGATGCGTCAAAGTGTGCTGCTGCTTCATGGCAACGCACGTCCTCATATCGCAAATGTCATTCGCTCTGTTAAAAAAGGCCTCGAAGTGTCGACGATTTCTTTCGAACGAGGATATGCAGCAGGTAGTTACAGGCTACTTGACACAGCACGATAGGGTGTTTTACGAAACTGTTATCATTAACCTGGTGCGTCGGTGGAATGATTGCCTCAACGCTGACACGATTTTGCCCGATTAGTATACCGATTCTGGACTGTACGGTCATCGAACTGAAACTTTTTGATCGCTCCTTATATATATGAGATGCTGTCGTAAGGTTTTAATTAACATATCGAAAAAATGAAGTTGTGTGATTAATGTTCTGTTTGTTTGCAGGTACAATTGAGCAGCACCGGTACACATTACAATCCACACGCGGCGCAGTATAGTAGCAGACCCAAAACAAACTAGCGTAGCACATCCGCACTTTACCAATGGGCTGCACGTGTTGTTCCAGGTTCTACAGCGGCGTGTGAACTGTAATGTCTACCCCTCGTACATACTTCACTTTGTCAATGGGCTGCTCTTTTTTCGCTCCTATAGAGACGTACTACAGAAATGTAGCGTGCGGATTTCAATATGAGCTAAGGAATGCAAGCAATTAATAAAATATTTACTGACTTTGCTTTTTTCGCGGTGACAATTAACACTTTGAGTAACCCTCGCGGTTCTTTACTCTGGAGTGACCAGAACATGCGAAAGATTCTTCCACTGTTAAGGTAATACTTTTACAAATGCCATGGGTACAGCCGGGCGGAGTGGCCGAGCGGTTCTAGGAGCTTCAGTCTGGAACCGCGTGACCGCTACGGTCGCAGGTTCGAATCCTGCCTCGGGCATGGATGTGTGTGATGTCCTTAGGTTAGTTAGGTTTAAGTAGTTCTAAGTTCTATGGGACTGATGACCTCAGAAGTTAAGTCCCGTAGTGCTCAGAGCCATTTTTTGCTATGGGTACAGATTTTCTTTTTGTACAAGCATATTTACATTATGACATAACTTGCAATGTGGTTTTCAGTATTTTTTTCATTAATACGATCTGATTTTTTACTTGGTGCACACTAACATAAATTAATCTCTTTCACTGACTTCTAACATTATTGATTTATAAAATCTACTATATCAGTCACGACCTTTTAGCCATTTTCAACTGGAATATAGAGAAATCTAAAATTAGAATGTACATACAGTATGGAATCACAAGTGCAAGTGCAATGTTCATGGGTGTTACATTATAAAACAACACATTACTCACATTTTGTAGTTTGCCCGTTTTATAACTTTAGCTGTCACGTACATTGTGCTTGCAAGTGAAGTGATTCAGTTCTCTATGTAGACTCTGTTTTTGTATTTCGCTGTTTTTCATTTGTCTCCTTGTTCCTTGATATCTATAATAAGAGAGTATTACTATGAGGGTTCAATATAATATGATACTACTCGACAGTTTTAGGGCCAGATATCTTCAATCACAATAGGGTCCAGAGCAGAAAATGTAGGCAGTGTCGTGAAAGTCAGTCTTGAAGCAACAGATACATTGAGATGGAATCTACTATTTAAATAAGCAGAATGATCACGGTTGGAAATCGTAGTCACTACTTACGTGCAGCAGAAACGAGGACTATCTCGCCAACACTCGTTGTGACAGGTGCAGGATGACATTCATTACGCATTAGCGTCCGTGGTCCGTGGTTTACTCACCAGGTACTACCGCACTTGATTATTTAGCGATATTTGGCATGCAGAAGTTTTTTTTTAACGTATCACTTACTAGTTTGTACAGTTATAACGAATAACACCTCACGTAGAACTAGGTTTGCTAGCGAGGATTTGGAACATAGTTTTATGGTTTTTAAAAAACGGAAATCGACCTATAGCAATAACGGCTGCGTATGCATAAAATGAACTATATTATCAACTCTTGTCGCTTCCACGTAGCACGAAGAGTTCTAGTTGGTTCAGTTTTTAGTAAAATTCATTATCGGTATCATGTGGCTCTTGGCCTTACTTTCGTAATCCTTGTTCTACGAAGGGTTGCTAGTCACTTCTCGTCCACACGTCTCGTTTACCTGAAGCTCCGAACAAAGTGGGATTCGTTCCGCGATACTGTGTTGGGCAGGGCGGAGCGGTGCAACTGCAAGAAAGTTGACAACGCTGCGCACAGAAACGCAGGAGGGCGAAACGGGACCGGGAATGGAAACCAGTCCTCCGACGGCGGCGGTCAGTGCTATTCTGCACAGAGCCCGGCAGGATGTGCACCGACGACCTTGGGCAACGGAATCGCTCGCCGACTGTCCCGCCTAGCCGCACGGGTTCACGGCCGAGTGGACACTGGACGGGACCATCGACGCACCAACACCCTGGAGTTCCGCGGCCGGAACTGCGAGATTGGCGGCTACATGATCCGCTGCGGTGCTGCCACCTGCCGAGCACACTGTTAGTGAATTCATCGAGCCGACAACATGATGACTCGACGAGAATCGACACATCCGCAACCTGGACTCCTGGAAGTAGCGTCACACATGTTGGTGGGATAATATGAGTATTATTCCGTGCAGCATACTACCCTAACTTTTTTCGCTTATTTCAGATCGACACCAGAGAAGATCGTCAGAAGAAAAGAAGGAAGTCCCGCATCGTACATACACGGTGAGGATGTACCGATTTTTAGGGGTTTCATGACAAGTCTAAGCGCAGATCCACGGGGAGGGACATTGGGGTCTTCACCTTCTCCAAAGTACAGTTTATTAACTTATTATTTCTGTTTCTAAACATTTTAGTCAGTTTTTGAAGAACGAAGTTAGATGAAAAGAGAGGGGGCTTGACAATGGCACGGAATTCCACTTTTTAGTTGCTTATGTGAGGGCTAGAAAACGAGAATGAACTCACAGCTTGAATGGCTACACAACACAACATAGCCAGCTAATGACGGCCATTGCTAACAATAAATTCTGCATGTTCCCGAGACCAGTAAGTGGAATAAGGAAAGACTGGGGAATACACCCACTAAGAAAATAAGAACAGAAAGGCAGACTTTTCCTAAATGTACACGGAGAAGGCTGAAAGAGTCAGCATTAACCACATTTACAGGCTAGTATATCTACAGCCTGCAGATCTGTAAATGGTAGTGTTAACCGCCTCCATAGCCGAGGTAGCAGTGGCGTTCGACTCTGAAGTATGCCAGTTCGTATCCTGGTGGTGCACGAAACTTTCAGTGTTTGGCCTTCAAGGAGTGAAGGGGTGGTAGTCATGGACTGTGCGGCTGATCCCGGCGGAGGTTCGAGTCCTCCCTCGGGCATGGGTGTGTGTGTTTGTCCTTAGGATAATTTAGGTTAAGTAGTGTGTAAGCTTAGGGACTGATGACCTTAGCAGTTAAGTCCCATAAGATTCCACACACATTTGAAAATTTGAAGGGGTGGTAGCGTCAAGTTATCACCAGTCTTTGCTTCATTGTAGTGGATGAAATTTTATACCTCTCTCCAGTGTCTGATGAAGTGAGGGCATGTGACAATGTTGATGGTGAATTGTCTATATCAGATGACGACGTTAAGCTCAGCCGAACGCTTGGTGTTATTCGAGAGGAGTACGCTACGCGACCTCAACCAGTTTCCCCGTCTTCCTACTCCTATCATCTACGTATAACTCGAACATAACAGTGCACTAAACGCTCATTCATTACGCTTACCTACACTGCACATATCCGGCAGGAAAGCAGCCAGCAGGAACAAATTTCCAGGTAGGAGGCTGAACTCATCATGTGGGATTTCTCAGCTAACAATATCGTATCAGATTTAATTTTTTAATCGTTGCGATGCTTAAAGTGCCGACAATTCTGATTGTACACTTCGATTTTATATCGTGTAAATTATGATGTTACCAAAGTTATGAAAGTTTGCTGCTATTATGGTTCTTGGATCAATTGCACAAGACATGAGTGCATCAAATGTTGTGACAAGGGCTTGTGGAATGCTGTATCTCTCTAAAGTTATGCTATAGCGATGTTCTGAAGCCAATAACTTATTATATAACACCAATTTATATAATTTACTGTTATTCTTATCAAAATAAACATTGTAGGCAGTTATGGCATCTTAGAACTTGGGACAACGGCAAGTTACACTTGAAGGGAAAGATTGAAGGATTGGGGAAGGGGTGGAGATGATGAGAGACATACGTTATGAACGTGGATAATGGTAGTAACTTACACTCTGAACAGAGGCAAAAGTAGTCTGGAGGAGGTTTAGGCATCGCTATCATCCCCCCCCCCCTCTCCAAAAAAAGAGACACCAAAGATAAAACATTCAGAAAATAGCACTGAATGACGAACAAAATGTGACCCTCACCAGAACTGATCCTTGAATCCGCGGCTGGACACGTCGCACAAACTTTACGTGAAATGCCAAATGTCCCGACTTTTAGCCATTGGTAACAATTCGAAAGTTAGGAAATATGTTTCTTAAAACGTCGATGGCGGGCCAGGAGGACGTGATCAACCGTTGAACCAAAGACACGCCTTAATGCAAGCCCGAAAACACTCAGCCACGTGGCTTCCATGTCCGTCACTTCGCTACCATCTAAACAGTATGCTTCTGCATGTCCCCCTCCCCCTTTTCGCCCCCCTTTCCCCTCCAATTGATTGGTCAGGATATGCCTTGGAGCACCAATTAATGTTTCATCCAATGCCAGTGACTGCCCTTCCTGTCCCCCCACTAGTTCGTTTCGTGCTTCCGTTTGTAATAGGCGGGTGAGTTTTAGTTGTGTGCACAGCGCCTGTCAGCCTTCGCAGTTCATTCAGTCAGTGGAAACGCAGTTGGTAAGTAATGTGTTAAATATGTATCTATTTATTATTCGTATTTTCAGTAAATACATTTTTAATGAAACCACATCTAAATTACGTATATCAAGGTTAAAGAAACTTGAATCATACAATTCTTTTCGTGTGTGTAGCACAATTATTTTCGTGTGCTTATTTCGACATACTTAACCCTTTAAAGCGTCCGCCCCTGGTAGCTGAGTGGTCAGCGCGATGGAATCTCATACGTAACGGCCCGGGTTCGATTCCCGGCTGGGTCGGAGATTTTCTCCGCTCAGGGGCTGGGTGTTGTGTTGTCCTTATCATCATCACTTCATCGCCATCGACACGCAAGTCGCCGAAGTGGCGTCAACTCCAAAGACTTGCACCGGGTGAACGCTCTACCCGACGGGAGGCCCTAGCCACACGCCATTTCCACTTACCCTCTAAAGCGAGATTTTTTTGTATCCCGGATTTTTTTGCAAACGAATTGTGAGTCACGGATGAAAAAATCAATTTTTTCTAGTTTTTTTTCCAAAATTTAAACAGTAAATCCCTTGTAGCATCTGCCACTGGCGTTTGTTGACCATCTCCGTTAGGTTCTCCCGCCGACTAAGTGATTCCGTTAACGAAACACGCCGCTCTTCGTTGGATCTTCTCTAGGTCTTCTATTAATTCAATCTGGTAAGCGTCGCAGACTGATGAGCAATACTCAAGAATCGGTCGAACAAGTGTTTCGGATGAAACACATTTCCTTACTCTCCTTACTTATGGTCAACTTATTGGTTCCTCCCACATACTGCACGCGAAATGAAAGCCACGTGAACATAAGACAAATAGTATCCCACGATAGTAGAAACGAAACACTGTTTGTACTAAAAGTCAAACTTCTCTGTTTCCAATAGGCACCGTCACTGGCCAAGAAGTGGGTTCAAATGGCTCTGAGCACTATGGGACTTAACATATTTGGTCATCACTCCCCTAGAACTTAGAACTACTTAAACCTAACTAACCTAAGGACAGCACACAACACCCACTCATCACGAGGCAGAGAAAATCCCTGACCCCGCCGGGAATCGAAACCGGGCGCGGGAAGCGAGAACGCTACCGCACGACCACGAGCTGCGGACCAAGAAGCAGGGACACAGACTACTTTGTGGGAAAGCGCACAAATGTTGTCACTAGATTGTCCTCTTAGTAGCTGTAAGAACCTAAAAAGATCTCTTTGGGAATCAGCTCCACGAATCGAACATACTGCGATTTCCTCTTGCGTTTCTGTTAACGCCAATTGGCATTTTCCTCCTCCGCTCCTAAGACAGAACATCGATTTCTGGTACCCAGAAAATTCCATCAGTAATGAAGCAGTAGACCATATAGCTAATTTCGCGCTATGATGTAGCAGCCACAAGGCAAATAAACAGGCGACTCTCGTGAAAAATTATTTTCGTGTCATTGTACAACAATCTGATGCAACAAGCCTGCTTATTTCACTATTTACGCACGCGGAAATTCTCTTGCATCTCTAGAACAGACACAAGCATGAGGTTAGGGAGGACGGGGGCAACACATCTTTATGAACGGGCATGCTTACCACGAGAAAGAAGTATCAGGACAAATACGGAATCTCGTAAATGGAGTAATTAACTCGGAGGCTACCTGTCTGAGTGAAACTACCGCTTCCAGAGAAGACGTCATTACCACCGCACTGGTCCTCAGCAAGAAAGTCGCACTATCCACCTATCTTCAGCGTTGAGACACGCCTATAGCTGCCTTCCAATTAAGCCATTGAAGTAACAGTAGTTACAGTGTTTCTAAGAAAAGGTAGCAGACGACCACTCTGATTTTAACTCAAGGGATGCCCTTCTTGTTTTGCTACCTGCATTTCAGTACAACAGGTAATTTTCCTGTTCTCTATACAACGAGGCAATTTTTATGTATGACAATAAAGCACTTGATTTTTTAACGTTGTGCTTCTAATAAGCTTGATACAGATGCCTTGCACTTTGAGGATGTATACAAGTGTCATTACACGCTTGACGCTTGCTGGAGAGCGCATAAATGAGAATCTGATAAAGTAAAATACTAGCACCACATATAACCGTTTGCGTAAGCCAAGTTCCTATAGATATTCTTTGTCAGTAGCTCAGGTAGGAGAACACGGTCGGCAAGGTCGCGGTATACCGGGATCGTTCAGAACGTTCCTTGGCATGGTTTCCCAGTGCGTCCTTACTGTGTAATCTCATCATGTAACTGGGTACGTCAGTTAAAAGAAAACAGCGTCTTCTCGGAATTCTCCTTTTGTGTAAAGCACGCTTACGCATTTAACTGTGTCACTACAGGGAAAAACAAATATGTAGTAATTAGTTGTTAAAGATATCTCCGTATACACAGCTGTGAGATATTCACAGAAAAGGGTTTTTATTTTCCATCAGCTGTACATATTGTATCTATTCTTGACCAGTTTCGGTTACTTCAATAATCATCAGCTGGAAGACTGAACAAACATAAAAATCTTTATGTAATATACGCAGACCAAAAAGTCAAAATACAAAATTTGTACTTCTGAACATCGACATCGTATGCAGTACTTATAAAATTGTAACATAGACGTTTGAGATTGCGTCAACTTGGGGGTGATCTGAAAATTATATTATTCTTGAAGAATCAAGTTAGACAAATCGCTATCACTTGTTTTTTTTTTTTTTTTTTTTTTTTTTTTTTTTTTCACGGCCAGTTTCGACAGATCTAAACTGTCATCATTGGAGCTTGAAACATTATTACTTGTACATGCTTGTTACAATACTGAAAGTCACACAGTGATGTTGCGTCAAATAAAACGTGGCAGGGAATACCTGCTTGACACAAATAAAATAACATACAATTAAAACATACAACATGTTGTGCTTATGTCCCAGCATACACCACAACAGCGAGAACTCGTTATTGTGGTGTGTGCTGGGACCTCAGCACAACATGTTGGGTTTTGTAATTGTGTGTTATTTTATTTGTGACAAGCTGACACCAAAGTAGCGAGAACTGGCTGCTGTGGTGCATGATGGGGCACCAGCACGACATGCTTTATTTGTGTCAAGCAGGTGCTCCCGGCCACGTTTTCTTTGACGCAACATCACTGTGTGACTTTCAGTATTGAAACAAGCATGTAAAACTAGCAATGTTTCAAGCTCCAATGATGACAGTTTAAATCTGTCGAAACCGGTCATAGGAATGGAATGAATTGCTATCGGTCTTGGCTACTTGATTCATCAAGATGAAAGTAAAATTGTACCATATGCTCGTTTAAAAATTTATATATCTCACAGAAGACACTTTCGCATACCCAACGTAACAATGACAAGACGTGGAATGCGACATAACCAGATTTTTTTCAATATCTTGAAATATTTCTGTAAGTTGCAGACAGCCTCCTCGCAGTTAATAGGCGACTGCCATCTCAGGTCTATGTAATCTCAGAAGACCAAAGAGTCCAATATCCCAGAGTAAAAACAGAAGAAGACCTATAGCACAATCGCTGGTAAAGAGTGCTCTGTGACGCTTCCGTATAAGTCTTTGTTATTGACCAGCTCGTCTTTCCATTTGTATACAATTTTATTCTGTAGGTGTCAGTTGTTTATATAATTGACACAATGACGTAGAAATGATATTTCTGCATCTATTATCACTTAGATACTCCTGTTGTCATCATTAATGTTATGTGGATACTGATGTTGTAATTTATGATCAGTTACATTCACTGTGTGTTACAGCTGTAGCCTGTGATCTAGGTTTTATGTTATTGGTAGCCCGAGGTCTTATTTTCACGTCAGTTGTAGCCCTATGTCTATGTTGGCTACATTCATGTCTTATTGATTTGTAATGTATGTGTCTTATTAAATATGTATTTTACTGCCTGCCCTGTTTTTACAATTGTATAGTAATTTCTTGTACTATAGATACAATAGTTTGACCTCAATATTTTTGTGCACTCGATGTCTAAGATGACAACAAATATGTTTGTAACCCAGACATCTCTTCAGTGAATAATAAGCTCGATTACCGTAATTACTACTTACAAGTGTCGTTCATGCAACGTCATTATTACACTATCATATGGCTCTTACAAAACATTATTGTCATATGACCATTTTACATGACTGACGTGTTTTGCAAGTTAGGGCAGTTTAGCCTTCGTTTTCCTGTTGCTACATTCAGAGAATGTTGTTTGTTGATAGTAACCATATTGTGCCAACATTGAAATTTGCCTTGTTAACTAATGTTCCCTCTGACTTATACTCAGTGTATAGCAATCCGGCGCATACTGATTTGTATCTAAGGGGCTAGAGTATTTATCACCCAGTCCAGGAGAGAGCTGTTTTAAATAATTGGGACACAGAGCAAAAACTGCCTCTACTGAGGACCACTTGGATTCCAAAATCAGTAATCTGAAGTGCATGCTCCGAAAGAACGGCTATTGTTCAAGTGATATGAAGTCTGTCTTCTCCAAAAAAATGAGACATGATAATGTTTAACATTCACTTGATGACCACCGGTTGTATTCTTTCCTTTGTGCGGCGTTACATCCAGCAAAATAGGCAGAGTCCTATGAAGACGAGGTATAAGACCTATTTTCCGACCTCCTAAAAAGATAAAGCAGATACTACTCCTTGTTAAGGACAGGCTAGGCCTCAGGATACCGGAATTTATAATAGCCTTTGCGAGTGCGGAAGGAATTATATCGGACAGTCCATCCTTACCGTTCCCGGCCGCTGTGCAGAACATCAACGGTATATTAAACATCTAGTACTCGAGAAATCTGCAGTCGCTGAGGACAACCTGCGAACAAACACAAAATATTGTTTGAAGAAACAAAAGTTTGGTCCCAGGCTTCTACATGTTGTGATTCTGTAATTAAGGCGGCTGTAGAAATAAAAATGAGAGGACTTCAACCGTAACAGCGGATATAATCTCAGTATTGCATGGAAGCGAGGTCTCGATGCGTAGAAGAGACAGAGATATTCGTCGCAATGTTTACGTTACTAGACGAGCGGTGGCGGTACCAGCGCAGACATTGACACCATCTGCGACAGCATTATGCAGTTACCGATCAATCAGAAAACGTTTACGGGCTATGTAAGGCCACCACCGAAACAGTTTTGAGGCCGAGCGGTTCTAGGCGCTACAGTCTGGAGCCGCGGGAGCGCTGCGGTCGCAGGTTCGAATCCTGCCTCGGGCATGGATGTGTGTGATGTCCTTAGGTTAGTTAGGTTTAAAAAATGGTTCAAATGGCTCTGAGCACTATGCGACTTAACTTCTGAGGTCATCAGTCACCTAGAACTTAGAACTAATTAAACCTAACTAACCTAAAGACATCACACACATCCATGCCCGAGGCAGGATTCGAACCTGCGACCGTAGCGGTCGCTCAGCTCCAGACTGTAGCGCCTAGAACCACACGGCCGCTCCGGCCGGCAGTTAGGTTTAAGTAGTTCTAAGTTCTAGGGGACTGATGACCTCAGAAATTAAGTCCCATAGTGCTCAGAGCCATTTGAACCATTTGAAACAGTTTTGACAGTTACGTGCTCCTGACGAAGACGATGGGGGAAATCGTCGAAAGAATTGAATTTACGCGGCAAGTGTCTTCGCCAAAAACTTGGTTATCATGGTCTTCCAATATCCATCAACTAAGCTAATGCTCTGCCTCTAATGATGTCGATGTTGGCGGGCCGTTAAACTTTAACACTGGCTCTTATCAAGAACTATCAAGCGATTGTGTAAAATGGCCGTAAACCTTCAATATCAAATTTCTCTCCGTCGGATGATGAATGAAAGGGGTAAAGTTGGTTTTCAATGTGAGCTACACTGGCGCCTTTCGGTGAGCAGTTTCTGCTGTTGGTAACATGCAGCCTACACAATTTGCCTCTAGTAACGAGTAATTCGAGGAATAACATAGCAAGATCGGGCGATGCTGCACTTGGGACTTACTACGCAGTTGGCTGGGCCGCGCGCGTCCGCTGGTGCGTCTGTCGCTGTTTGGATGCGTGAGCCACTAAGCGGCCAATGACGCGCAAGCAAATGTCCGTGTCAAGGACAATAAAGGCAATTGATTCGGCTGTTGCGAATAACATTAATGGCCGACTCAATAGAGAGCAGTGCCTCTAGCGGCCGCACCGCTGCCACACTGCCCGCGCTCGGACCTACGCGTTTCAAACACATCAGGATCGGAACACGTCTGTCATGGACTAGAGCAAAGTCGCGGAGGGAACGGGCTGCGACACGGAGAGTACATAACGAGCTACAAAGAGTAGACTTAAATCACAGTACGTGGCTCGTAGGATGTCACATGCTGCCGTCTACCGAAAGTGGACGAGTGACAACAAAATCGCTGGTCGGTACTTCAGTGTACGTGCCTCAGTCAAGAATGCGAATATCGGAGAAAAGTTTAACGTCTCATCGACGACGATACGGCGCATAAACTCAGATTTGGCAAGGACGGGGAAGGGAAATCGACCGTACCCTTTCAAAGGACCGATCCCGGTATTTGATTTACGGAAATCAAGGAAAACCGAAGTCTGATCAGTTGGGTTCCTGAATTGTACTTTCGAATAAGAGACCAGGTTCCTACATCACGCCAGCCGGGGTAGCCGAGCGGTTCTGGGCGCTACAGTCTCGAACCGCGCGACCGCTACGGTCGCAGGTTCGAATCCTGCCTCGTGCACGGATGTGTGTGATGTCCTTAGGTTAGTTAGGTTTAAGTAGTTCTAAGTTCTAGGGGACTGATGACCTCAGAAGTTAAGTCCCATAGTGCTCAGAGCCATTTGAACCATTTTTTCCTACATCGCCACACGCGACAGTTCGTGACGAAACAGTCGAGTACAATAATGCCGAAAGTAGAAGTATTTCGGGAGTGGCCACTAATTACAGGTTTTCGTATATCTCTTTGAAAAGTGGTCGGCTGTAACTATGAAAAAGATGTCAACGAAGTCATTCCATCATTTCCTACACGTTGAGTTCCACTTCGCTGTCTTTTACATTATTGTTGCGTCAGCTAGTTCATAAAGCATACGATAGGTAAGTTTTAGACTGAAAATAAAGAAACTGCCTCTCGAAACACATGTCTGCTCACGTACACTTGTTTACCAGTTCATTGAGGCATCGAGAAATAGTCAATTTTGTAACGTAGGGAAGTGTAGATAGGATTAAAACTGTAGCGGGAATCAAGGCTTGATCCCAGCAAGCAGTTTCAAATGGATGTAGTGTGCAGCAGGAATGCAGAGATGAAGAGGTTTGCACAGGGTAGACCATCGCAAAGATCGGTACCGAACTTGCATTCGGACTGAAAACCCCAACAACAATAATACAGAATCCTGGTGACATGACGTACTGGTGGAAGTATAGCTATGATCGTTCTTGGATAGCTGAGTAGCGCACTTGCTCGTGCAAGGTAAAAGTCCCAGGTTCGAGTACCAATCTGGCACAAAATTTTTATCTTCCCGGACGTTTCAACAACTGCATCCTTTCCCAATATGAGCTCGTCCTCCGTCTCTACTATCCTTGTCGACGGGAAATCCAGCGCATATTTCATCTTTTTTCGCAAATGAATGCCAAAGGCGTATGAAATAAATACGCACGGTCTCCAGTGCTAATAAATGAAACGAACGAATTTTGAAGCAAGGGTCTCCTTACGCCCGTATCATTCTGTCAGAGTTCTTTGACAAATCGTTTATAGAAGCTAGGACCGCGCTCTAACTTTTATTTCAGGACATCTTTTGTAAAAGATGTGTGATGAAGGTATTTTAAGGAGTAATGCGGGCCTTACCAGTGGGGCAGACGGGCGGTCGTTTGCGCAGCGGCTGGCTGGCCCACAGCAGTTCCATTCAGCGGTATCGCCGCCGCGTGGCGCATGGCGGCGTTTGACCTTTCTTTCGGTCTGCTGCCAGCCGTCGGCGGACGTCTTTACTGCCACCTTCCGCTTATCGGTCCACACTAGACGCAGGGTGTGCGGGCAGCGTATTGTCAACAACTGAATGTGGCAGTGAGAGCCGCCAGCGGGACACAAGCAGGATGCTCTTCTCACGTACGAAAAAGATTTCATTCATCATCTTAAGTAGTGAGCCTGGTACCGCACGTTTACGGCCAGTTTACACAACTTGTTGATAGCTCTTTGATAAGAGCCAAGGTTAAGGGTTAACGACCTCTCGATTTGACGTCATTAGAGATGGAGCATTAGCTCTGTTGGTGGAGATTGGGAGAAGCGTCTGCCATAAACCTTCTAAGTATCGGTCCCAGCATTCCCCAGTAGTGCAGAGAAAGATTTTTATATTCTCTCCGCCGCGCGGGATTAGCCGAGCGGTCAAGGCGCTCCAGTCCTAGACTGTGCGGCTGGTCCCGGCGGAGGTTCGAGTCCTCCCTCGGGCATGGGTGTGTGTCCGCAGGATAATTTAGGTTAAGTAGTATGTAAGCTTAGGGACTGATGACCTTAGCAGTTAAGTCCCATAACATTTCACACACATTTGGACATTTTTGATATTCTCTCCGTGATTATCCTTCTTAACGCAATGTAATATTTCAATCCTGGAAACAGTTTTTCGAATTAAGAATTTCTTATGATTTGTTTAGTTAGTTACTTATTCCACTGTGATAGGTAAAAAGCAGAAGCTGTCCTTTGCTAAGCGATTGGATTGCACATTGTAGTACGTTACTAGGCGAGGTCCTGTTTTAGGTGTTATACTCTCACCTTTCTCCACCGTTTGGACTTGCGTTTCCAGCAAGTTATAGTGGAACAACAGTTTTTATCCACAGACGTCTGGGACTATTTAGAATAGCGGGTAAAACGTAGCAATCACCGCCGCAGTTTGGTAGCTGTAAGGATTTCTATTCATCAACTAGTAGCTTTAATTGGATATGGTATACCTGAAGAAACTTGTGGACACTCTGCTTCGGTGAATTTAGGCTGTTAGCAAGGCCTTTTACACGGCATTAGCGTCGTGTCTCCGGGACGTGACTAATTTCTTGATCGGTGTGCTTGCAATAACCAAACACCAAATAGATATCAAGCGTTCTTGTTGGTAACCTGTAAACGCAATATATTGTTTATTGCATCTGATGAGGAGTGCAAGCTCGCAACGCTTTGAGCAGATCCAAACAACAACAACAACAACAACAATAATAATAATAATAACAATAAAAGGGTCTGACTAGTAATTTTCCTCTTGGACTCTCTTAACCGTAGATAAGGGCTTCCAGAAGCGCTATTAATGTTAAAAATGGACATAGTACTAATCAAAGTTGCACTGGGGCGGATCCACAATTTTGGTAATGGGGGCGAGGGGGAAGGGGGGGGGGGGCGGAGAGTGCTGAAGATATAAAAATATTGTATCATGGAGACGGTACTTTCTTAACCCTTTTGCTGTCTGTTATTTTATAGTGGTGCGAGCTAAAAAAGTTATATATTTTTATACTATCACCCAGAATTCTCTTTAAATTGCCAAATACCATGCCTTTTCAGCTTACAAATCTGAAAAAGTACAACTTACCCACAAAAGAATGTAGATAATTATGGTATACACACATATTTATAGTTCTTCGCTTTAAATTGAAAAGTATTTCTTAGAAAATATAGATTTAATTTCTTTTCCCTCTTCTTAATACTACACTTCTTTTCAAGAATAATCACTAATGTCCATAACATTTACGTAAACTTCTGAGTAAAATGACATAAGGAAAAATGTAATTATTGTTCCTTTTTAGAGACATAATAAACACAATACCTGGGGAGTACATTACAAACCGTCCCGAGTATACACTTCCGTGATACATAACATTTGTGCTTAAGAAAACCTTGAATCATTAAAAATATCAGAAGAACATCATTTTAACTTCCCGAACTGCTGCTGCTGCCGTTTTCATTAAGATGCTCTACTATTAAATTTTACAACAGCTCGTGAATTTTATCGTCTACGACCTCTACATGAGCTTGGATTGGACTCATTTTTAAAAAAATACATATAACGTAATTAAATTAAGCCTGTTGTGACTCTGATAACAATTCATTTGATTACTGATATTTTCAGTAGCAGTAACTACTCCGAGGTCTGCGGACTTATATACGAAAATGCTCAGAGATATTTGAAATAAAAAATACATGGTTGAAGCATTTTACACGGTGGTTAGGAAAGATAGTAAATGGGTATAACACATGAAATTAAATTAAATATAGTGTAATGCAATAAACATTATAGTGCTGTGGTTGACAGCAGTCGAAAACTCGATAACTATCGACTACCACCGATATGGAGCTGAGAAACAGTAAGGGGCAGAGCACGGCCGTCTATATTAGAGGAGACCGCGGACAGAGTATACTGCCTTGATACTTACTTAGCCTTAAGCAAATACACGCTCGGCAGATGATCAGCGATCATAAGAACTTGTCAAGTAAGAAAGCCATGTCACCACGTTACTTTTTTTTTTTAGGGGTGTGGGTCGGAGATCACGTCTCTGTCGCGAGGGGCGGGAAGGAGGCATGGGGTAGTCTGCAGCCCAACAGTTCACCCTCCCCCTTGGATATGTCACTGCAGTTGCATCAACAGAAACAAAAAGAGAGAGAGATACTGTTGTTACTAAGGCGTTTCACTGATCGCTGATATAAATGTAATTTCCCCTTCTCGTTTAATATCCGATGTGTGCGTGAAATGTAGAATCTCGAAGAACTTCCGATGAAATTAACGAACAAAATTCCGCGGTCTGTTAATCACACATTAGCAAAAGCGTGTTCTGAGCTATTTAGCACTTTCATTGCTCCCCAGAACGTGGACTGGGAAACCTGCAAGATCAAACGTTACACTGTGTACGTGAACAGTTTGATTCTTGAGGCGGCTCGTAAACAATTATGTAAAGCGCGAAGAAAAAACGCGACATTGTTTCAGTATGAGAAAGGACGCTTGCCGTAAGCAGTTTTGTTTATGGTACCACAGCGAGGAAATATTGCCTCTTGTCACTCATAGAGGTCAGGACAGGCACTCTAATGCTAATCATTCACGAAGAAATGAGATCATTTGACGTAAAAAGTCTCTGCTACAATTGAAAAGGATAGTTTCTTTTTTCCTTTTTTTAGCTGACACTAAGCGTCAGTTCTACCTGTGACAAAGTGTTGCGTGTGTGAAACTGACGTAGCCGCGCCGTGCCTGGGAAATGCAATTTGTTTGCCGATTGGGCCAGTTTCGGTTGACAGGCCGGAGAAGTTTAATGATACAGTCTTTTCATCATAACCACGCGCAATGAAGCGAGGTGTGTTGCTGGGAACCAACATTGAGGGTGATTGCTGTTTTACATTTTTAGCCCTTGTTCCAAACGATACAAAATGCCTGCATGATCTATCGGTGTGCGTTACACTAGGTCTCGAGTAGTTTCAGCTAAGAAGCGTACCTGCGGGAATAGCTGTGCTCTATGAACTATGTCCATTTCTGGATTCGAGCAGCTGTGTATACGTAGAATGGCTCCATAAAGCGCACACCAGGAATAACAATGCCCCATTAACTCTGCTCTTTTACTGTGCAGCGGTGTAAGAAATACTTCAATGAAGTTAGCAGCGAAAATATCAGCTCTGGGTGAACTGAGCGCTATTTTTATGGAATCCATAAATGGCTCATGAAAGTGACGTTCCTAGTAGAGACAGGTCTGTCTATTCAGCTGTTCTCCCACTTGCTAAGGAAATAATTCAAAATGGTTCAAATGGCTCTGAGCACTATGCGACTTAACTTCTGAGGTCATTAGTCGCCTAGAACTTGGAACTAATTAAACCTAACTAACCTAAGGACATCACACACATCCATGCCCGAGGCAGGATTCGAACCAGCGACCGTAGCGGTCGCTCGGTTGCAGACTGTAGCGCCTAGAACCGCACGGCCACTCCGACCGGCAAGGAAATAATTACGCGGTTGTTGCTGGACTAGGCTTGGTGCACATACGCTAATTGCTAAACAGCGAGACACATCTATAATTTATCTGTCAGACCACGACAGCCTTAGTGAATGTCCAAGCATTCTGTACGCATTTCTAATTGGTCGCGTATTTCTGACAGATAGGAAGGTTCGGTTACTTCGCTTAAAGAGCAATACAAACAATTTAGAAATTCGCATTTGCATCATAAAAATAATATTAAAATTATAACCAGAAATAATAATTCAGAGAATTAATTGAGGCCTTTACCGCATTAAATGTTTTGAGGGCATTGGACAGCCTTTCTCTAAATAGCAGATTTCGCACGCTAAAGACACTTGGAAATAATACTGACGTGGTGATTTGTTTGTCATCCTCCTCAGTTCAGTTGCACAGAGTTACTTGAGTCTGAAAGCAGCTGCAGCAGGCTCCATCCTGTTATGGTAACTTTTGATTTTCCTGTCCCACTCACGGACATCCACTCTAGATTGTTGTTATGTGGTAACAAAAAAAATGGCTCTGAGCACTATGGGACTCAACTGCTGTGGTCATAAGTCCCCTAGAACTTAGAACTACTTAAACCTAACTAACCTAAGGACAGCACACAACACCCAGCCATCACGAGGCAGAGAAAATCCCTGACCCCGCCGGGAATCGAACCCGGGAACCCGGGCGTGGGAAGCGAGAACGCTACCGCACGACCACGAGATGCGGGCTATGTGGTAACACTCCTGTCGGATTCATTCCCTTTTGCTGGTTTATTAAATACAGCTATACATAGTGCAAGCCTGCTAGGTTTATTAATTGTAGAAGCTTTCCTTGCGTCTTGTTCTCTTTCCAGGCGGTTGACGATTATGCGTTGAGTATGGTTCAAATGGTTCAAATGGCTCTGAGCACTATGGGACTTAACTTCTGAGGTCATCAGTCCCCTAGAACTTAGAACTACTTAAACCTAACGAACCTAAGGACATCACACACATCCACGCCCGAGGCAGAATTCGAACCTGCGACCGTAGCGGTCGCGCGGTTCCAGACTGTAGCGCCTAGAACCGCTCGGCCACTCTGGCCGGCATGCGTTGAGTATCTCTGACTATTGTTTAGCCTTGCTTTTCTCTATTTGCGGCCGCTTCTTGTTCTATACCAGAGGGTGTGATTCCAGTAAGTTGGCTACATACGAAGGGCTTCAATAAGTTTCGCGACATATTTTTTTCTCGGCCGAATTTCGTTGAAAAAATGCGGAATTTGCTGTGGGACACCGTGGAATATTTCCGCTTCAGCCCTTGTAGGTTCGTGAAGTTCCGATATGTGGCAGCGCTACACGTAGACTTCAAAATGGGGTCTCGCAAACCATTGGAAAAAGCTGGAGTGTATAGGATCCCATGCAGCTGTGGTGATGTTTATGTGGGTACCACTAAAAGAACGGTTTCTAAACGTTTGGAAGAGCACAAGGGAAATTGTAGAAGAGGAGAAACGGAACGATCAGCTGTTGCGGAGCATGCTTTCCAGCCAGGGATCCACAATATTCGTTTCGAGGAGACGCAAGTACTAGCGGCCACAAGCGGATATTACGAAAGGCTATACAGGGAGGCAATCGAAATCGCTTAACACCCAAATAATTTCAACCGAAAGGAGGAGGGCGTGAAATTAAGCGGTATATGGATGTGTACCACCAGTCCACTACTGGGTGATGGCAACGGCGATCGACGGCGACGGGCAGCGGCCAATTGCACTGACGTTTTCAAAACACGTGACGTCACGCCGCGGCGTGGGAGCGCGCGGACACGGAATTTAGCGGTAGTCAGTAGCGAGCCAGTGGGTGTGTTGGACCTTCCATCGAGCTACGGACCTCCTTGAAGAGGTCTCCCGCAGTCGGAGACGAAACGCTGGGAATCGACACAGAATGCATCAACCAACCACGGCATAACAGCCCGGATAATTATAATGGACATGATATTTCCGGCCGTGAAAGTCTACATTTTAGTATACGGCATTACAGTGTGAGAACAGTAAGGGTAACAAGTTCGTATATACAGTCGTTTACATACTTAAAGGTCTAGTCTGACAAGGATCGGACAGATAGCTGGCCGTGGCGTTAAAGTAGGAATCATTCCAGCATTCGCGCCTGAAGTAATTTAGGGGGACATCAGAAAATGTAACCGAGTATGGCTGAATGAAGACAGGAGCCTCCACCCTTCCGAACAAAAGGCCATTCTGTTTAAAACATTTTGTGTTCTTATTTACACACTTTGTCGGTATCGGAAAAACTAAATCAGTTTTCCGTTTCAGACATCTGGCTTCTCTTTGAGAAGAGAACTCAGTGCAAAAATACATCCAACTCGTCATGGAATATTTTCATTGCCTCACGAAAGCATAACAAAATTAATAAAATAAAGATGAAGAAAACGCAAAAGGGTAAAGTCCTCTACTTTAGTATGAATGAGCCTTGCGAGAATAGGTTAACAACTTATTTTAGCAAACGATGACAGTGTTCATCTCCCACATCCTCAACGTTACAACTTTCTTCGCTGACGGTCCTGTTCCTGCTCATTGACAGTCTGTGTGCAGCGATTTGAAATGTTTTAAGGAATATTTTGACGTCCCGTTCGGTTACGTGCGGATCGGCGGAAAATTCCGGCGGGGCGGTGCGAGGCCGCTAGGCCACGCCCTGGCTGCTGCCTCCGCGCCGGCCTTGCCAGCTCGCGGCAGTGCCCGGCCTCCGTGGTCCGCCTCCGCCTGCGCTACTGGAGCCGCACCGTTATACTGTTGGCCACTGGCGGGGGTTCCCCGCCTCCTGCATCAGGACTGCCAACACGTGAGTCTCTCAGATTTTTTTTCTCGTTCTCCACACCTCACGTTACGTGGTAGCCTCTTACATAATCTTCGGTCTTTCGCGTCTTCAAAAATGGTTCAAATGGCTCTGAGCACTATGGGACTTAACTTCTGAGGTCATCAGTCCCCTAGAACTTCAAGAACTACTTAAACCTAACTAACCTAAGGACATCACACACATCCATGCTCGAGGCAGGATTCGAACCTGCGACCGTAGCTGTCGAGCGGATCCAGACTGCAGCGCCTAGAACAACTTATGAACGGTTTAACGACTTTTTTCCACCAGACTGTGTATAATTTTTTTTATTTTCCCCACTACTGGTTTCGAGCACTGTCCATTCTCAAGTGTGTCTGAAAACATAGGAACACGCCGTAGCAAAAAGCAGCTGAACACAAATCATGTAATTAACTGTAGTAACATATATGGCAACATCGTCGTCATTAATTTAAAAATCGTGTTCCATGCATAACTGTGCAAAGCACAGTCGTCAAACGTCCTCATCAAAAAATATACAGGTGCATAACGTGAAAGTGCTCGTGAGAACAGAGGTATTACCACTCTATTTAACTTATTATACTAGTACTTTATTATAACTCTGGCACAGTATGTTGTTTTATACTTTAATTTTTGCACCCGTACAATTTTGTAATACTGGAAGATACAAATTTCATTTGTTACAAATTAATTGTATTCGCCAAGTGGGCAGATTTCTTACAAAATTTATGTTCATGCTGTGGTAAGGATTATCTCTTTTAATCATCTCAATTACACAATTTTTCAAATAATGGTTATACTGTAACAGACGGTTGTTCCCTGATATCAACGCCCATGAACTGTTGCACACAAGCCGACAGACACACGCTGTGCAGTAGAAGATATATTTTATGAACAACACCGCATGCATACTTACATATTAATGTTATTTGTTTTCACCTTACATCTACTGTCACTAATTTATCTTAATTATACATTGTATGGGCACGGTTATTTATGACACCTAACTAGTTTGTTTTGCCCACAATTAATTGCTAACGTCGTTTTCCTTGTTTGTCTCACGCTGTAATTGTGAACACTTTATTTTGCACTAAAGATGTGGACTTTTTTCCCTTTATTGCAGGGATGGGCTGTCAGCGGATACAATCTGCCGCTCTTCAGCCACATGAGAGGAAAATTAAAAAAAAAAAAAAGCCTTAATATAAGAACGGGGTATGGTGTTCGGAAAAAAACTGAACAATAAAAACACAGGTCGGCAATTGCGTGAGTTCAAATACATAAGGTTGATTTGGTGATTAATTAAATAGAAAATGAGTGTCGCACACGAAGATATAAAAAGAGACAGACAGTTGCATAAACTAAAACGGAAAGGCTAATGCGAAACTTATTAAAAGACTTACATGGATGAGTGAAGACATGAGTGGAAGTAGACTGTCAGGGATAAGGGTACCAGGGAAACGTAGCATTTAAAGGTGTGTGTAAGGGGGGGGGGGTGTAGGTGGATGTTTGAAGAATGGATAAGGGAAGAGTGGAGAGGGATGCGGTTCCGAACCAAGACTTAGTTGAGTGGAGAGGATTGAAGGAAAGGGAGACCTGACGAGGGGTGGGTGGTAGGGATGTCCTAGATCTGGTAGTACGGATACATATCGGGGCGGATTTCATAGTCAAGTAAGGGAAAGCGATTCAAGTTTCGTTAGGAGAGGGTGTGGAGGATATGGAGGTGCAGTGTTGGGGCAATGTAGTGGTAGAGGCGCGGCAGAGTACCAGGATCAACGAGGTGGGGAAGCTAGGGGATGGGTACTGTCGAGATTACAGGTAACGTAGGATACTCTAAAAGTGTTCAAGACGAAAGAGTAGGCTGGGGAGTTTGGTAAGTTGGTAGAGGGTGCGGGTGGGGGGAGGGTACGCCGATCCTAAAAAAGCTAGGCGTTCGAGGATCTGCAGTGCGTGATAAAAGGAGGGTAGAGGGGAAGCCCATGCCACATTGGCATAACAAAGGATGGGTCAGATTAATAGGTGTGGAGGATTATGGAAGGTTGCAATCCCCCTGTTAAGCCGATTAGTAGTTTGTTGTGGATACATTTTCACATATTTTTCTGCTTAACGTAGAAAGATACTACATTTGAGATTCGACGTTGTATTACATCGCTTAACAATACAATACTGAATATATACAATGTATAGTCTTCCTTCAGACCATGAAGTACGTCTCAACATATGTACTAAAGATTCTGTAACGGTGCTTAAGTTCGACACCGATTTATTATATAATACCTTTTCATATAATTGATACTACGGAACAGAAATATTTTTGAAAACATATTGCTAGTTGAAAGATCTTTGTATTTTTATTCTCTGACGGGCAGTTAAAAATTTCCCAAGCAAACTGCACATGTGACAGTTGGCTGAATGAATGTATACAGAGTGTTTCGTACGAAGTATTGCAAGGCTTGTTTACTTAGTGCTTCTGCCCGGATGTACGCTTAAATAGCGAGGTAATAGTTTTGTACTCATGAGCACTTTCATGTCACGCACTTGTGTTTTAGATGAGGAGGTTTGACAACTGCGTTTTGCACAGTTACGCACAGCACGGGATTTTTAAATTACTGACGACGATGTAGCCAAGTATGTTACTAGAGGTAAATATTATCATTGTGTAATAGTACGTCCAGTTACTTGATTTGTGTTCAGCTGTTATTGCTACAGTGTATTGCTATGTTTTCAGACAAACTTGAGAATGGGCAATGCTCGAAACTGGTAGTGTGAAAAAGAAACAATTCCGTCACAGTGTAGTAGAAAAATGTTGTTCTTGAAATGTATTGAGGCTGTGGGGCACACGCAGAAGAAAATAACTTATGAGGCGTAGTCATAAACTCTTTACCACATCGAAAAAATTAAGCTGCAACCATGAAGCTTGGTGTTATTTTCTTACTCACTCTTCAATGCTAGATGACCGTTCCATCAGTACGAGTTGATCTGCACTTTTATCTTAAAAGAAATTTATGATGATTAATTATTACTAATTTGACTTTCCCTCTTCTTTTTTCACACTCCGCAACTCTGATATGTAATTACATAACCTTTATATTAGAAGTGCATTCGTAAAAAGAGCTGTAGGCATTATTCACTGGAAGTAGGGGAGCATCTTGCTCACAGTTCTTGTTTAATGCAGAAAACAACCGAAAGGGTTAGATTAGTTTATAGTTATTCTTACAAAAACAAATTAACAGTTCGTGCAATATAGAATATTGACACAGCCCTTGCACGCTACATAGTATGCTGACACTGAATAGACATTCGCAGATAATTTTGTGATAGAGATACCAACTATATGAAAATTTGAGGCTGTAACAATCTACATCAACATCTACAAGGTTACTTATATTCAACGCACGATTTTGGGCAGAGGGTTCGTAGACTACTTTCAGATTATTTCTGTCCGTTCCATTCTCAAATACCACGTGGAAAAAATTTGAACTCTTCAATCTTTTCGTGCGATCTATGATTTCCCAAATGTAATAATGATGGTCAAGTCTCCTTATAAACGCGGGACCCAACAAAATTGTTGACATTCGGAGGAGAACTCTAGTGATAAAAATTCCGTCAAAAGATTTCGTCGCAACGAAATACGCCTTTGTTTTCATGATAACCACCTCAACCTGCTTATCACATCTGTGGCACTCGCTTTCCTATTGCGCTATGATGCAAATCGAGCTCCCTTCTTTGAATTTTTTCGATGTCCTCCGTCAGTGCTGTCTGGTAATAATGTCATGCAACACAGCAATACTGAGGGAAGGACAAACAAGCGTAGTACACGCAGTTTCTTTAGTATAAGGGGCATTCAAATAAAACCCGGTCACTAGTGTAAAGTAACGGTAACGATTTTATTAACTCAAAAATGTAGTTATACACAGTACACATACTCAAAAACAGTCGCCAAAACTGTTTGCACATTTATCCCATTGCGACACTAGCTGGTCGATTCCATCTCTGAAAAACCTAGTAGGCTGCTATCGGATCCAGGCCTGGGCCCAGTCACACATTTGGTCCGTTGCGAATCGATGTCCGCGAATAGTGTGTTTTAGAGGTCCAAACACATGCAAGTCACACAGTGAAAGGTTGGGAGTGTACGGTGGATGTTCCAGCTTTTACCACCGAAACTGCTGCAATGTCGTCTTCACCGCATTGGCCGTGTGTGGGCGGGCATTGTCATGCAGGAGGATAACGCCATTGGACAACATGCCTCGGCGTTTCGACTTGATGGCTCGTCTAACATTTTGTGAAGTGGGTTGATAACGCTGGGCATTGACGGTGGTTGCAAGAACTCGACAAGCAGTGGGCCCTTATGATCAAAAAAGAAGGACATCATGACCTTACCAGGACTGGTGTGTATGGCCTTTTATTCATTTGGAGGGGGTGAAGTCGTAAGTTTCCACTGTTTGCTCTGACGCTTGCTTTCCAGTCAAAATGGTGACACCATGTTTCGTCACACCATGTTTCGTCACCTGTGATAACACGCGACAGAAAGCCGTATTCCTTCTCATGCAGATGACTGAAAGACAGAGGCATTGGAGTATTGCGCTGTTCGGCGGTCAGTTAGTGGAGAACGCACTGCGCACAGATTTTTCGAAAGTTCAAGTGTTGATGCATTATGGTGTGAGCGGTGCCAACGCTAATACCCAGTAACCGATGGATCTCGTCCACGGTGATTCTGCGGTTGTCCAAGACTAAAGCATTCACTTCCGCAACCATTTCCGGTCTTCCAGTGACTCTCGCCCCTTAAGGAACCGTCTGCGCCATCCCACAACACTTGAACGACTCAGACTGTACTCACCGTACACAGCCTTCACCCTTCAATACATTTCACGGCCTCTTAACTCCCTCCGCCGCCAAAAATCGAATCACTCCTCATTGTTCCTCCTTATTCACCTGCATTTTTTTAGTGGACGGTCACTTGTGTGACTACCTTCTCTTCGACGTGACCACACCGGCGCTATGAGGCATCAAACGGTGCGTACCCGTCAGTCTGTACCAATAGATGACGCCACCATACCCGCAGTTACATGGTGCCACCTTAAGTATAAGGTAAAGGTACACGCACTGACGAGGTTTTATTTGAATGAACCTGATACATTTGTTACATCTTCTGAGTGTTCTGCCAACAAAACGCTGTCTTCGGTTAGCATTCCCCACATTATTTTCTGTGTGATGGTTCCAACTGAAGTTGTTTGTAATTGTAATTCCTAGATAATTAGTTAAATCGACAACCTTTAAATCTCACTGAAATTTAACGGAATTGTTTAAGTACTCAATGCGGAGGGCCTCACGCTTTTATTGTTTAGGGTGAACTGCCACTTTTTGCAATATGCAGATCTGTTGTCTAAATTATTGTGCAACTGGTTTTTATCTTCTGATGACTTTACTACACAGTAAACAACACTATTATCTCCTAAATCGTTTATATAGATTAAGAACAGTAAAGGGCCTACAGTACTTCTTTGGGTTCACTAGACGACTTCCCGTTAATTACTTCGACCTCTGACCTTTCTGACAGGAAATTTCAATTGCACTCGCACAACGCATAGGCATGCAATTTTCTGGAACTGGTTCTCAGTAAGAGTGTCAGAAACCTTCCGGAAATCTATAAATATGGAAGTAACTTGCGAACATAATAGTACACTGAGCTATTTTCCCACAATCTCCGGCGTTGTTGGAAAGCACTCATCTATCCTACATACGCAATGGATAAAAGGAAACTCCCAAAACGATACACCAGTAAGATTTTGAATACCTGAAATCGCGAGACGGAACTTGGATTATCCGCAGCTGGGATAGCAGTTGTCAAGAAGGGCGGGTGAGAGCGTGGGAAGGGAGGGAGCCCGCATGTATCGCTGTCCCTTTGCTGGGGCCTACCCTAACCACTCAGGCTATTATGCCAGAGCTCCCATTTCACCGGCCGCCACAAAGGAACGCCAAACGAAACGACGCAGCGCCGTGGAACAGCATCAGCTCTGAAACTGGTGCCCTAATGTCACTTCATTCGGACTCACGATCGTTGGGTAATTAATGTAGTATTAAGAGAAATTTATCCAACTAAGCCAATATCAATATCGACATACCTGTAGAGCATCGACGAGTTACTTGGCCCATGTTGGGGAGTGTTTATCTGAACGACATTGAGATGAATATCGACCTGATTTCCAGTATCGTGGCAGGGGGTATTTTCCCCATTTTCCATCTGAACGCAGCCTCTTTAATGAAATTGCATCTAAAAATAACGAGTAAGACAGCTGGCTATTGTCCCAGCGTCTCTGCTAATCAAGTCGGATTGTACTTGTGAACACTTGCTGGGCGACACCCTTGAACTCCACAATTGTAGTTGTGAACAATTGCTCGGCGACAGCTTGGAATTCTACATTTGATCCTGCTGGGACTAACTAAGGCTGCGTTCACAGTGGCACCGACATCGTTTATCAGACACCGTCGCCAGAAGTCGCTCGATAACGCTGGCCGAGAGCATGACCATAGCGCGCCCGATCTCCTTCGTCAGTTTTTGGTAGGGTCAAGGAAGTTACGTTGGGTAAGAATCTATTTTAAGTATGAAGTAGGTTAGATTTTAACCTCTTAGGGTGAGGTGGATACCACGACGCTTCTGTGTTTGGATACGAGTGCTGCATAGCGGCTTCTGCTACTAAAGAGACGCCGAATCCGTCTGAATGAGCTTTCCCGTCTCGTAAAGAACGTGGCGAGTACACTCTGTCCTCAGTTATCAGAATAACGAGACAAGTTTTACGAATATATGAGTTGATGGGAGAAACGTTCTGTTACATATTCGAGATACTTCTTGGTGACCTTAAAAAGCTGTATTTATTTTAAGTTGTACCGACGTACGTCAGTCAACCTTCAGTGACTGACATTTAGCACACGAGTGAAAGACAAGCATAAAGTGTAGCATAACGTATTCTGAAAATCAAAAGCATTAAGTGGAAATACATACTACATTTGCAAACCACTTCATATTAACAGTATCACTACCCTACTGGCATAAAACCCGCCAGTAAGCAGTAATAATAATTTGTACACAATTAATGACAACCTACTACCAAAAAGATCCAGTACAGTAGCTATAAGCATATAGATAAGCCACCTGCTTTATTTGAATAAATTAATTATTGAGGTTATAACCTATGCCCAAAGTTTCCAATAAAGTTTTTCCCTATATGAGTTTCGAGTAAACTTGTGATTTCAATCCATAGATTCCGAACTATCTAGTTTGAAAAAAATAGGCCGTCTCCGACCGATGTCGGTCGTCGGCGGAATCCACCGATATCGAAGCCACTGTGATCGCAGCCTTACGGGTCACCAGTGTTCGCAGAGTCTTGAGGCCAAACCGAATTGTCGGCAACCCGCGATGCAAGGGTGGAAATAGCGCCAACACGTCTCTACCAAATTTATACACGAGAGCCATTCGGAAAGTAAGATGGTTCAACTGGCTCTGAGCACTATGGGACTTAACTTCTGTGGTCATCAGTCCCCTAGAACTTAGAACTACTTAAACCTAACTAACCTTAGGACATCACGCACATCCATGCCCGAGGCAGGATTCGAACCTGCGACCGTAGCAGTCCCGCGGTTCCGGACTGAGCGCCTTAACCGCGAGACCACCGCAGCCGGCGGGAAAGTAAGTTCCGACCTGTCGCCAAATGGAAACCGCTGGGAAAATCAGAAATGTTTTATTTGCAATAGTTAGCTACACCATACAGGTAGTACACTTCATTGCCGCAGCTCCGACTTTGACATTTGTCGTAAAACTGAACCAACTTTTTAGTACATTCGTCGTAGACAACAACCGTCTGGGCTTTCCACCGATTCTCTATCCTCGTCTACAGCTCGTTGTCTGTAACAAAACGTTGTCTTCATAGCCAGCAGTTCATGTGAGCGGATATCAAACTTGGGACCCAATTACGGTCTCTTTTGTGGGTGATCAAACACATCTCATCGAAGACTGTGCACAAGCATCTCCATTGCCCTTTCAGAGGCGGCCGAGAACTCTCACGAAGAAGGAAGTACATGACAGGTACGTTATGTGGGTGGCACTACATGAGGCGAAATCTCTTACCAGGTCCTCATATTTGGCGGGAGACACTATTTTTCGTGCATCTTACGTGCTCACTGTGAGCTCAGAACTGAAAAGAGCGACGTGACGCGATAGACGGGCATGCTAGACACAATATCCAACACATCTGTGCAAAACCTCATCAGATTTTCACAGTGGTTTTCATTTCGCGACAGATCAGAACTTACTTTCCGAATACCCCTCGTATCTTGTGACAATCTCACGGTCCATCGCCCACCGCGTGAAGTAGTTTGTCGCAATATATAGGTATTTATACAGAGTTGTAGTTTGTTTTTGCTAGCCTTTATATATTTTCCCGTTGATATAACAACGTAACATCCTTCACGTTTGACTGTTTCCCCAGGTCAAGCCTCACGTGTATCTTGGAAATCCTGATAATGGCGCTTTTGCCCCGAAGTTCGTATCGAATATAAATACCGAAATACAGACAGTCGACGGATTTTTATTCATAAAAAAGCACTATATATCTTTTACACAAAGTGCAATTACGGAAAAGTCTTGACCGCACAATTTTTTATTAAATGTTACGCATTGCTGCACTAATAATTAATATAATATATGTTATAACTGACATCCTATGTATTTATATGAATCCCATGAAGTTAAATAGTTTTACCAACGCTGTTACTGTTATATGAAGATGAACATTTGATTGTCATTCAACTTTTATCTGTGTCATTGTTATATTTCGATGCTCATTTTATTGTCATTTAACTTCTACCCAACGAAGGCATTTAGAATATCTTCTTTCATAAAAGTTCTTACGTCTTTTGCAGAAAAAGTGATTTAGTATATTTACTCGTCGATGCGAACTGTCCTTAGTTAACGCTTACGCCATCTGTCGGTGTGGTTTACTTCTTTGATAGTTTAAACACGCTACAGCATTTTACAGCAGCAGTCATTCATCAAATTCACAATTGTACTACCGTATCCAGTCTTTATGAAATGAGAATTGTACATTACATAAATGTAAATGTCGTGTCGGATCGACCGTTCGCCGGGTGCAAGTCTTTCGATTTGACGCCACTTCGGCGACTTGCGTGTCGATGGGGATGAAATGATGATGATAAGGACAACACAACACCCAGTCCCTGAGCGGAGAAAATCTCCGCCCCAGCCGGGAATCGAATCCGGGCCCTTAGGATTGACATTCTGTCGCGCTGACCAATTTTTTTTTTTGTTCGTTGTTGATCGTTGTGTTTGGTCGTTGTGGACGTCACATGACATCCGTTCAAGTTCGTTTTTGATCCTTTCACTCAGTTTTTTACTACAGAGGCCAACCAGCTCTCTGACCGAACACGTTGAGCCACCGTGCCGGCGCTACTCAGCTACTGAGGGCAGACATTATACATTACTATACACAGTCGATGTGCTCAATTTGTTGTGGCTAAAACTAGATGTGCTTGCAAGTACTGAAATAATTCCGCATAAAGTGTTTGTCACAATCATGCATTATACTGGTAAGTGTTACTTATTTTTTATGCTGCTGCTTGTAAAGAATACGATGGACGATTTTCAAAGAACAGAGTATCAGATTCAAATGTGTTTCCATTAAATTGCATGAGACTGGTGTAGAGCAGTGAAATTTCATGTGAACGTGCAAATGAACAGAGTGTGGCTGAAGTAGAAGTCATTATTCAGACGATAGAACGAAGCAATTCAACAAGCACACACAGAATTTTTACACGTATCGGTGTTTCACATACAAGAATACGAGGGACATTGCACATGCACGGTTTCTATCGTTAACATTTACAGCGGATCCAACGACTTCGAGAAGGAGATCGAGGTAGAATTTTGGAATTTTGTCGTTTGGTAATTGCAAATCACAGAGTAATTCCATTAACGTTGTTTAGTGATGAAGCCATTTTCACTTGTAACTATATCAATAATACTCATAACTCACATTGTAAAGAGTTCATTTCATTTTGGTTTTTGTGTGTTGTCTAGAGAGAGCAAGTTACGTTACTGTTAAACAATGTTGTCGTGGCACAGTCTTTGCCTCTGCACTATCTGATACATTCTTAGTTGAAGCGTGGTAGCTGATGGACGTATTCAGTAGTGCTGCGTAAACTTGTGATGGTATCTGTTAGATGAAGAAAGATTTGTTGCAAGGACAGCAAGAATGAATAAGATGTATAAATTAGAAAGCGAAGAGATATAAATTTTGAATAATGTTATTACTTTTTTTGAAGAGAAGAAGCTTGAGGTGAGACTGGAGCACTGCGCAGCCAGTTTACCAGAATGACTGTCAGCTAGTTAACGTCGTCATGCGTTAACATACTAACTGATTACGCTGTTTGTTTTTTTTTTATAGAAATTCCCTGTTAATATTGTACCCTCTTTAAATCATTGTTCACTTTGTTAAGCATAGTATTGTTCAGACCAATGTTATGTTTGAAGATCACTCGAAGTTTTACTCTTTGATTTTTGAATACATACTTCATTCTAAAATCGTTGTCTTGGGTTCCCGGTGGGGTCAGGGATTTTCTCTGCCTCGTAGATGACTGGGTGTTGTGTGATGTCCTTAGGTTAGTTAGGTTTAAGTAGTTCTAAGTTCTAGGGGACTGATGACCATAGATGTTAAGTCCCATAGTGCTCAGAGCCGCTGTCTTGGTACCATTTCATAGGTATAGTCACTCTCCCCACCCCACCATTTATCATTACACATTACCATACGAAACAGCTTGAATGTGTATTTAGAAACAGAAATCTAGCTTAGCCGCTGCCTACTTGCTGTTTACTCTGGTGTTTTCGAGAAATCAGCAACAATTTTGTCAAGAAGCGAGGTAAGCGGAAATTTTGATTAGGGCCAGACAATTGTTTTACTTCCGTTGCGCATTTAATATAAAGACAAGCTGCATTAAAGTCAGTTAGCATTCAGTTTAAATTAGGTTTTGCTTAGTTAAACGTTTGCATGCGATTTTAAGTTGGATAACAGTTTGTGGGTACCGAGTTTTGGTAATACGTGGACTTTTACAGAGTGGGAGGCAAAGTTGGACTAAATTTCATACAGAAACAAATATAGAGGAAATTGTTGTTGTTGTCTTCAGTCCTGAGACTGGTTTGATGCAGCTCTCCATGCTACTCTATCATCTATACAGTAAAGCTGCATGCCCTCGGGAGAAATTACGGCTGTAGTTTCCACTTGCTTTCAGCCGTTCGCTGTACCAGCACAGCAAGACCGTTTTGGTTAGTGTTACAAGGCCAGATCAGTCAATCATCCAGACTGTTGCCCCTGCAACTACTGAAAAGACTGCTGCCCCTCTTCAGGAACCACATGTTTGTCTGGCCTCTCAATAGATACCCCTCCGTTGTGGTTGCACGTACGGTGCCGCCATCTGTATCGCTGAGGCACGCAAGCCTCCCCACCAACGGCAAGGTCCACGGTTCAAAGGGGGAGGATAGAGGAAGTAGTCAACGAAAACCTGCAGTGAGGAGACAAATTTTCGAGAACTCTTCTCTGTAATAGACTGGTATGGTATGACACATAGTCAGTTGATTGAACTTTCTGTGTTAGCGCATCACCTAACACGACCCCGTTTATCTAGACTTAATAGATAACTTTCCTTCGGAATTTCTTAAATCACTGTGGGAACTGGCAGTCATCCGATTATTCAGGTTGGCATGTAGAATCCATGAGACTGGCGACGTGCCGTCAGACTTTCGGAAAAATATCATTTACACAATTCAGAATAATCATACATCAGCTTAATAACTCATGCATCCAATTTGCTGACAAGAATAATATTCAAAAGAAAGGAAAATAAAACTGAGCATCTGTTACATGACGATCAGTTTGGCTTCAGGAAAGGTAAAGGAGCCGGAGAGGCAATTCTCACGTTGCGCTTGATAACGGAAGCAAATATGAAGAAAAATCAAGATAAGTTCATAGGAGGATCTGTCGACGCAGAAAAAGTGTTGGACAATGTAAAAGTGGTGTAAGGTATTCCAAATTCTGAGAAATAGGAGTAATCAAAGGGAAAGAAGACTGGCAGTATGCAGTATGTACAAGAACCAAGAAGGCACAATAAGAATGGAAGACCAAGAACGAAGTGTTCGGATTAAAAGGGGTGGGGGGGGGGGTGGAGACATAAATGTAGTCTTTTGCCCCCGCTATTCAATCTGTATGTCGAAGAAACAATGACAGAAATAAAAGAAAGCTTCAAAAATACGGTTAAAATTCTGGGTGAGAGGATATCAATGATACGATTCGCTAATGACATTGCTGAGTAAAAGTGAAGAAGATTTACGGGATATATAGAACGGAATGAATAGTCTAAGAGTAGAGAAGATGGACAGAGCGTAAATTAGAAAGACGGAAGTAATGAATAGCAGCATAAATTAGCTACAAATTTAACATCGAGGTCGGTGACCACAAAGTAAACCACGTTAAAGAATTCTGGTCCCTTGGAAGAAAAACAGCACATGAGGGACGAAGCAAGGACGACATAAAAAGCAGACTAGCACAGCAAAATGGACATTTCCGGCCACGAGAAGTCTGTTAATATCAAATATCTGAGGAAGAAATTTCTGAGAATGTACGTTTGGAGCACAGCATTGTATGGTAGTGAATCACTATGCATGTGAAAAAAAACGGAAAAAAAGGAATCGCATCGTTTAAATGTGGTGCTATAGAAGGGTATTGATAGGTGGACTGAAAAAGTAAGGAATGAGGAGGTTCTCCGCAGAATCAGCAAAGAAAGCGACTTACGGAAAACACTGATAAGAACGGAAATGATGTTAGAACGTAAGGGAATAACTTCCGTGGCACTAGAGGGAGCTGCAAAGGGCAAAAATTGTAGTGTAAGATAGAGGCTGGAATACATCCGACGTCGGCCGAAGTGGCCGAGCGGTTCTAGGCGCTACAGTCTGGAACCGCGCGGCCGCTACGGTCGCAGGTTCATGACCTCGGAAATTAAGTCCCATAGTGCTCAGAGCCATTTGACCCAATATATCCGACAAATAGCTGAGGGCGCAGGACGCACGTGCTACTGTGAGTTGGAAAGGTTGGCACAAGAAAAGGATTAGTGGTGGCCTCATAAAATCAGACAGACGGCTGATGACTAAAAAAATTCTAGACTTTCTTGAAAACAGTCTTCTAGTATCACTGGATGAGCGTGTTCTTCCAGCATCACGGGACGCGTGCAAATTCTAGTCGTCGTTTGACGCTTTATCTAATCTCAATATTCTATGGATGATGGACCGGCAGAGATTTAGAGGTTTGCCTGTAGAGATGGTTGAAATACGAAGTGTACAAGGAGTAAATAAACACAAGACATGAATGATGACGCACTCATGAAACAACTCCAAGACGACCTCAGAAGAGCTACGTTTAGTATTGTCATTAGAATTCGAAAATGGACTGAAGTGGATTGGGGTGAAATTCATGAAAATCTACTTGGAACTGAAACATTTGCCTTTGAGTATTTGTTTGGGTCTGCAGCTCGTGGTCGTGCGGTAGCGTTCTCGCTTCCCGCGCCCGAGTTCCCGGGTTCGATTCCCGGCGGGGTCAGGGATTTTCTCTCCCTCGTGATGACTGGGTGTTGTGTGATGTCCTTAGGTTAGTTAGGTTTAAGTAGTTCTAAGTTCTAGGGGACTGATGACCATAGATGTTAAGTCCCATATTGCTCAGAACCATTTTGAACCAGTATTTGTTTGGGTTACATACTAACAGCTGTGTCTCTGAAACCAGTGAGAACTGGACACATGTTATATAGAATATTTTATTCAAATTAGTCTACATTAACATCTTCTGAAATACCTGTGTAACTGGTTTACATTTTTCACCCAGAGTAGTTTTGGACATAATTGTAAAGTCGTCTCAGTTATCAGCGATCTGTACTTCACGCTGCATATATCGTCTCCTTTTCAATAACTTGTATGGACAGTACACCACTGCTGTGTCGTTCAGTTTATAAAGCTGTTCTGAAATATTTTAGTGGCAACACGTACGGGTATCTCGACCGTTTGTTCACCTTGTCTGTTTCTAGTGTTGATGTAGGTCGATGATTATTTCTGACCGAATTGCAATGAGTTTGGTTTGCCATTGCTGGTTTTATGAGCCCTACTGTGGTAAAAACCTACGTATCTATGCTCACTATTTCATTAATTTAATTTTTATTTATTTATTTTATTATTTCTGCATACCTGTTAAGGTTGCGCAAGCACAATATTCCAGAAGAACAGAGTGCCAGCTAAACCAGTAACCGCTGCTAACACTATCATGCATTTTTAAGTAACAGTGTCGGCTGCACATGCCAGAAAGGCGTTGCCGTCTTAGTCTTCATACGGTTAAGATTACTTTTGCGGATTTGGAAGGATTTTCGATATTAGTCTATTTAATCTGTAAACATCATACCGGTAGCGTATATTAGTCAGGGAAAGTAGTGTCACACACTATTATCTCTCTTTCTTTTTTTGGTCATAGTGAACTTAACATCGTTTTAATAAATTGACATGGTTAATAGTTAAGCTTAAGTAGTGTTCACCATTCAAATGCAAAACTTTGCTAATCATTATCCATATCCTGATTCAGTTCACATTATTTATTACCTATATCACAGAATTTTTGTTAACAACGAAAGCGCTATCTGCAGTCATTATGAAATCAAAAGATAGACGTATGTTGTACTTGCATGCGAAACTGTTACAGGCGTTGCTGCGATAACAATTTTTGTGTCAAGTGCTTGATGATTTTGTGAGTTACAGTTTTTTATGGCTCCCCAGTGGAGAATAAGATAAATGTTCCAGGCAATGACGGAATAGCAATCTGTCCTCTTTGAAACTACAGTAGGTGTACACTACGAAAATAACATATTATATGTAGTGCATGAGAGTTCGAGATTCATTGCAACACATTAACACTGCTTTCATTCATCGTCCCATCCTCTCCGCATGCTGCGAAGAAGCAATCAGTACAGTACGTCAAAAAGACAAAAAAGGCAACGCGTGAGTTTTTTAGCTGATAAGTTCGCAGTCTTGCCTTGCGTAAGGGTAACTGCCCATGTGGGATCACACCACAGCTTCGTCAGTATTTGGTAAATTCGGCGCGCAGCAGAAGGCACGCACGCGTGTTTGCACCCGGGAGCTTGCATCAGCGGTACAGCCAGGAGGCACTGACCCCCAGATAAAGTCAGCGAGCACGGCCGCTGTTGTTTACGAAGGAAACAGCCGTACACCGAGGAAAACCGTGGACTGCTCTAAGCCAATTGGGAGCAATGGCAAATGTCCATTACCATCGCAGTCACTGCATTCACGTTCTTCCTCCGCATGGAATGGATAGCCTGCAGGAAGGCGAAATTGGAAGATTACGACGCATTCATTCCAGCGTAAAACATTGGCTGAGTGGGGGTTCAAGGAATAGGTGAGAGTTCAGATACAGACATCCAGAAAACAATATGTGCTACCTTTTGTATCTGGTGAATACCCCCGTGTGAGAACATAAGCATAAATACGCACGCAGCTGCGAAACGAAAATAAATTAAAGCCAGATACAAAAAAACGCACAGTTATCGTTGTTAACTGAGCGTTTCTACGGATTAAGAGAACGAAAAACAACCTTACAGAAGGCAGCAGCAAATTGGCCGACATTTTCATTAGAAGCAACACCCATCATTCTCACATAGACCAAATATTGTTTTGCACACGCCGACTTCCTCAGGTCTTTAAACAGTGTAGCAGCATCTATTGAAATGCTTTGACTTCTTAGTTTCCTATGATATATTGCATACTTCGACGAAGGTGTTATTTTACTTTATGGAGAAATAATAAAAAGAAAAACGTTCTAAGTGGCTCAGTAATATTCTCCTGCTCAAGATAAATCATGCCAGTATTAATATTAAGTGAGACAGTGATTCTTTCTTACTGCATCTGACAGCTATTGCTTAAGCAGTAATGCAAATGTGGAGATGGACTAACATGCGGTCTTTCTAAAGATATGATAACAAATGAAAAAGTGTTTAGGCGAGTAACAACTGTCTAGTATTTGGTATTAAAAGCGAGTGCGAACAGCAAAGTAATCAAATCAATTATTGATGTACAAGTAGCAAAATACGCTTCCCTAAAATTCGGAACACGTCCAAATCCATCCCCAACGACACCCATTCTCTGTTTTCACGATATTACTAAATAATTCAATACAATTTCCATTCATCGTAAATTATTCTCCGGCTTCTTCCAGCTACAGATGCAATAGTTACAACTTTTCAACCGCAAAACTGGCGACACTGGCATTAAATTTCTTAAAGAAAGTTTTGGGTAAAGGACATTTCGGCATTTTGATTGTTTGGACGATTGTTGTTAAATATTCTCACTTGATCAGATGGCTGGGGAAGACACTATCCGGAATGATAATCGCTAAAAACAAAAGGTAGACACAAACACACACACACACACACACACACACACACACATTCACACATGCACGCATAAGGCACGCACACCAAGTTTCAAGAAATGGCTATTAAGAAGGGTAAACTTCCTCACATAAAAACTGAAGATTTAATAGAAGACTGGCGTAACCGTATGACAACAAACGAAAACGTTTGTAACATATTACGAAGAGATCGTACACATGTCCGAGATTCTCAGGGACAAATATCATAGTGCAGGCATTACGTTTATGCAGGTAGAACCTTCAGCCGGTCAACATTTATGTACTCGTAAAGAATTCTTATCGGGTTGCGCTAGCTAGTGTCTTTCCGTCCAGACACACGCAGGCCTTGTACTATAAAGTTGTCTGCCCAGGTTGAGTGCGCTGTGACTCATGTACATGCTTCCTCGGCCTTAATTCATTTGACAGAACTTATACGTGGTACACAAAGGAGTTATAGATATTGGCAGTAAGCAGCCATATATATACAGTATATGGTGTCTGTTCTTTCGGACAGAGTTGATGGTTGATGACACAACATCGTTGTTACAGGGAGTCTGCGAAGACTAGTTCATAGATGTTAGCGATTAAGGAATCGTGTATACGATTGAAATTAACCCCTTCAGTGTCAGTTAAGGCCTGAAGATGGTGTGCTGAAAGCACACTGGCGAAACTGGTAGCCGTATAATAGGTGCTCCATTTTATTACATAGCCAACATCTTGCCGCATCAACAGCCTCCCTATCATCCAAGTACTGCTCCCCGCGGAGCCAAACAGATGGGACAGGGAAGAATGTGCGAGATCCAGCCTGTGGGCTGGATGACGAAGCAAAGTTCAGTGAAGTTTGCGAGTTCCTGTCTGGTGGGCAAACTTGTGTGTGGCCTTGCGTTGTGGTGGAAAAGGACGACAAGCCTCGTAACGCGCAAGCAATTCCCCAAATGGTCTTTTGCTAGGTGACGAGGAACTCAGCGGACACAAACCTTTTGAGTACCCCAACTGGTGGACGAATGTGTCAGCACTACCAACAGCAGTCCAGTTGTGCAGCGAGGTGTTTGTGATTTGTCGATCATCTCGAATGAGAGCGTTCGCACGTTCCTACACTGCAGGAGTGACAGCTGTGTGCGGCCGTCTGGCACGCCAGAGATCGGACAAGTTTACGCGACCTAGTTGCAATGATGACAGATGCATCGTCCAACGACTCGCCGTGCTTTTGTTCACTGCCGGGTCTCCGTAGACATTCCGCCGGCTCAATGAATATCTGCGATGCTCTGGCTTTCCGCCAAAAGAAACGCAATTACAACTCTCTGCTTGGAACGCACTTCCGTTACAGACGCCACGCTGAAGGGTATGTTTAGCGTCGCCGCCCATTGGAACGTCATGAAGCTATAGGCGCAGAAGCGGGAATATTCCACGATATCCCACAACAAATTCTGCATTTTCTTCTGCCGAAATTGGCTCAGAGAAAAAAAGAGACGAATGGGGAATCACTCTAGGGAAATCCTTTGACATAAGCGACTTAGACAAAAGGCAGATTGCTATGGTCAGGAGCTTGGGAACGAGCACTTCCGCAGCGGCGAAGTTTGTGGTTCAGATGGTTTAAATGGCTCTGAGCACTATGCGACTTAACTTCTGAGGTCATCAGTCGCCTAGAACTTAGAACTAATTAAACCTAACTAACTTAAGGACATCACACACATCCATGCCCGAGGCAGGATTCGAACCTGCGACCGTAGCGGTCACGCGGTTCCAGACTGAAGCGCCTTTAATCACACGGCCACACCGACCGGCGCGAAGTCTGTCGGCTGTTCGCTTTATATTGTTGTGAGCATCTATAGAAGTGGTTGAAGGGCGGTGAAACACGAGTAAGCGATGTGTTGGTCGTCCACGTCTCAGAACGTGGAGGTCGGAGACTTGCAAGATAGGCGTCGATCCAAGAACAGAGTACAATGACGGTTCAGGCCCAAGTATTTCAAAACTCAATGTCCAACGAACATTCTTGAACATAGGACCCTGCAACAGACGACACCTACGAGTTCCCATTTTCACCCAACCACATCGTCAATTATGATTACAGTGGGACCATCGAGATTTGACCGTGAGTCAATGGGAACTTGTCACCTGGTCGGATGAATGGCGTATTTCGTTACACCATGTCAATGGTCCCGTCCAGACGAACTGTTGCTCGAAACATGCACCGCGCCATGGACGCAAATCGTTGAGGGAACTACTGTTCCATGTGGGAATTTACCTTCCAAGCATCTCTTCATGCTTGATGTCTTCCCCAACGGCTATGGCATCTTCGAGCAGAATAACTGTCCCTGTCACAAGGCCAGAGATCGTGCCACAGTGGCTTGAGGAGCACTACAGTCAACTCCCGTTGACATGTTGGCCACAATTTCGTCCGATCTGATCCGGATCGTACACATCTGGGACATCCGTGCCCACAAACCACCCATAATTTGCGCACACATGTAATGCGTACACATGTAATGCTACACGCCTCTGGAAACCTATCGAAGACTTGCCGAATCCGTACCACGCAAAACTGTTTTACGTACTTAAAGGTGGACTAACAGGCATTTAAGCAAGTGGTCATAATGATTTGCCTCTTAAGTGTATGGGGTCTTTCTTCATCTAGATGATTATAAAGAGGTGGCGCAATGGTTGGTACATTGGGCTCGCATTCTGGAGGCCGACGGTTCAAACCCGTATACAGCCATCCAGATTTAGGTTTTCCATGATTTCTCAAAATCGCCTCAGGATGGGTCCTTTGAATGGTCACAGCCGGCTTACTCCCTCACTCTTCCCTAATCCGATGGAACCGATGACCTCGCTGTTTGTTCCCCTCCCTCGAATCAACCAACCCATAAAAGTTCCTTAATCACTGAGATGCAGCTATTAACTTTTTTAGTCGATGTGGTATTTTTTGCACCATAATAACATATATCTATGGAAGAAATTCAGTAATATAACTCCGTTGTAGGCCTCAAAAGAAATTAGGGAGTGAAAATGCGGTGCCTAAGGGGATTTTTGTGCTGTTGTTGTGGCCATTTGAGTGGTTCGTCGTACTCTCTAGGAGAACTACTGCCAAGGACGCCTCGACGGAATAAGGCAGACACTTTTCTTCCAGACGGCGCACCACTCGCACGGCCGCACCACCAGCACAACGACTTCCGTACTAATGTATTTTTATTCCCTTGTTTCGTGTTAGACATCACTGAATTTGCGTGACGGACATCTTCCTGCTGATTCTCTTTAACTTCAACCTACTCTTAATCACTGGACTAGTATCTGGGTACGTCCTACAATTCAATATCTGACTTCGCACTCTCTGTCTCGCTATGATGTAATCCATAAGGTATGATCCCGTGTCTCCAGGCGTTTCGCAAACTCATCTCTCCGGCACGTGATTCTTGCGTACTGTTTTTGCTGTTATTAGATGAAATTTATTGCAGAATACATCTTTCTAATTCCTACTACCGAGCCCATATTCTCCCACAATCTTTTGTTCTTTTCCCTACTATTGTTCCTGGATCTCGGTAATTAAAAAAGTTGTGACAACACGTTGGTCTCTGTCTCTTAATTTTCTGCATGTGGCGGCGGCATGTATTCCCGAATTACTGTTGTTTGCGTTTGTTTTCTGTCGCCTATGATTGGAATAATCCGATTACTGCACTGTTCACAGCAATTCAATCTCTGCTCCATCTTCCTATTCGGAACGAAACTACTCGAGTTATACCATTTCCTGCTGCTTTTGATATTATCCTATATTCATCTAGATATCTTCATTTTTTTCCGTTTTGCTTCACTGACTTCTTCTATATCTACATTCAGAATTTTCATTTCCGTTTCACTGGTTTCTCAATATTTTTCTCAAAACTCCCTCCCTCTAAGCGGTCCCCTTCGGGAGATCCGAATAGGGGACTAGAGATCATCACCTTTTCAATTACTTCCACTGAATGCACAATATGTGGCTTTAATGCAGGGGTTTTCCTGGATTTTGAGGCAGTTGGCCAGCGCAAGGGCAAGAGGGTGCACTGAACCTCTACGCGCTCCTCCGCCCTCTGTGACAATGCCCTTTGATAGAATGAAAATAATTCCTTACACCGGTACTCTTCGTCCACTACGGCTGACTATTTTTATTCAAAAGCAGTGGCCTGGGGTCCAGGAGGTTTTGATTAGTAGTCAAAGTTGTTATCTGAGAACAGCAAAAGAAATTCACTTAAAAAGAAGGTAGGGCCTGGATCTCGGTGATCAAGAAACTCGCGTAAACGCGTTGGTCTTTGTTTCACGAGACTGTTGTCGTTATTCGTCTACACAAGTGGTCGACAACCTTTTTTTGCTCAAGAGCCAGTACTGCATTATGGGGAGGCACCTCGGGACGCATATGTACTGATCTTATTAATAATTGGTAACCTACATAAATCAGTATGTAATGAGCCCCCAGTAGACTAGGCATGGTAAGTTGCTCATTGGCTCCCAAGTACTTATCATTAAAAGTTTGCACCATTCGGAACACTTCGTTGCGACTCCTCTGCGTTTCAGATTGCTGCCAACCTCTGCGATCTAACAATTGTGAAATGTTGTTGGCGAAATGTTGTTGATTTTACTAAGTGTGCGAATGACATAACAGTAGTGTTTCTGCTAATATATAAATGCACTACCGAGTGTGAGGCACAATCACAAAAGTTTGATAAAAGATTTAAATACCTGTTTTTTTTTTTTACTCGCGTCTTTGTATTAGAACAGCCGTACTTAATTTAACGTTCCTGAGCCGTGGCGGAGTTGCCGGCGTCGCCTTTCGAATTCCTGGCGCCAATAGCTCGATCTGTCGTGTGATGTCCCTCTGGTTTGAGGCCACTAAGAACTTTGCATGCCGGCCGGTGTGGCCGTGCGGTTCTAGGCGCTTCAATCTGGAACCGCGCGACCGCTACGGTCGCAGGTTCGAATCCTGCCTCGGGCATGGATGTGTGTGATGTCCTTAGGTTAGTTAGGTTTAAGTAGTTCTAAGCTCTAGGGGACTGATGACCACAGATGTTAAGTCCCATAGTGCTCAGAGCCATTTGAACCAAGAACTTTGCTTTAGGTTGTTGACGGGGACGGGGCGTGTTGTTTCGTGAGAGTTGAGAAGTGGTAACGGAGCGAGGAAGTCGATGAGAAGTCCGCCCAGCGAGATGGAAGCGTGCTGCACCCATAACCCAGAGGTCCTTGAATCGAAACCACTCTCTGCTACTAGTTGGAGCCTACAGTTATGGATAAAGGAGCGTAAGGCGAAAGGTTAGGGCCCATGTACCACCATGCGTTATTTCCTGTTACCACCTGTTACCTCTGAAGCAGGTAGGCCTTTGGCAATCACGATTCCAGTTAATTTCAAAACAGATTGAGTAAGAAATCAGATCTTCAATAACAGGGCAATAAAAAGAGGTGGGCCTTGATTAATAAGATTTTCAGCTAACCCAAATTATGAAATAGCTATTAATTTAATTAAAAGGGAACAGGCAGACCTTCAATAAATACAGCTTCAATTAAGTAAAATTACCGAATAGAAAACAGGCAGGACTTCAATAACAACAGCTTCAGGTAAGTAAAATTACCAAATAGAAAACCGGCATGGCTACTTTAATAACACCTCCAATTAACAAAATTACCAAATAGAAAACAGGCAGGCCTCCTATAATAACAGCTTCAGTTAAGTGAAATTGCCAAATAGGAAACAGGCAGGTCTTCTTTAATAACAGCTTCAGTTAAGTGAAATTACCAAACAGAAAAAAGACAGGCCTTCAATGGTAAGAGATTCAGAAACTGGTTAGTATGTTAAAGGAGGGGGTCATTAGGCCGTCTACATCTCCCTACGCTTCGCCGAGTCTTCTCGTTCGTAAAGCTCAGGGTCAGGACTATAGGCCGGTGGTTGACCAAAAACTCCCTAATGATGGCTGAAGTGATCGCTATAGCAAAAATCTACTAAACCAGTACTGCTGGCCCCTGTTTTTATCAGAACCAAGGTAGAATCTTCCTACAGGTCGGTCAGGGGCCTGAAGATGGTGTAGTAAAACGCTGAAACTGGTAGCCGCCGGCCGGTGTGGCCGAGCGGTTCTAGCCGCTTCAGTCTGGAACCGCGCGACCGCTACGGTCGCAGGTTCGAATCCTGTCTCGGGCATGGATGTGTGTCATGTCCTTAGGTTAGTTAGGTTTAGGTAGTTCTAAGTTCTAGGGGACTGATGACCACAGCATTTAAGTCCCAAAGTGCTCAGAACCTTTTGAATTTGAAACTGGTAACCAAATAAAAGAAGTTTGGAAACTAGACGGCTGAAAGGTCTTTAATTTGAAACCTGAAATCGAGCAGACGAGTCGCGCAACCATCTCTAAAAAGACGGACATACAGAGTCTTAATACGAGTAAAAAGGTTACCTTACAAACTGTCTCCTTGCCGAATCTTCACAACTGCTTTATCTGGTTTTCGGGGGCTAAGTCGTTGATGGTGTTTGATTTCAATCAAGGTTATTATCAGATTCCGCTTACCGAGGAGTCTAAAGATGTTACCGCGTTCTGCACTGATTGGAACCTTTATGAGTTCCATCGGGTGCCGTTCGTCTTTCCCATTGGGGCGGCTGTTTTGTCTCGTTTGTTAGATTATATACTGGGCGACGTAAAGTTTCCTTGTGTCTTTAATTACCTTGTTGATGTTGTCATTTATAGTCAGTCGTTTGAGGATCATATTTCCCATCTTCGCGAGGTGCTCTCCAAATTTCGGGATACGGGGTTGACCGTTGCGCCGACCAAGATTACACTTGCTAGGAAACAGGTCCTTTCTGGGCCATTGATTTCCGGGGACGGCATTAGGATTGAGCAGGAACGATCTAAGTTGTTGAAGAAATTCCCTCAGCCTTGAAACACGAAGAAGATAGCCAGATTTATTGGGATGGCGAATTATTTTCGCCGTTTTGTCCCTCATTTTGCGCAGATGGCAGCCGCCCTGAGTAAACTACTTAGGAAGGGGGAGAAATTTGTCTGGGGTGAGAGCCAACAGGCGGCTTTTGAAGCTATCAAGACCACTATCAGCAACCTGCCTGCCTTAGCCATCCCAGATTTAGGCAAAAGATTTATCGTTCAAACTGATGCATCCAATGCCGGTATTGCTGCAGTGTTGTTGCAAGAGGACAAAGTATAAGACGCTTATTAGTTTTCGCGTCTAGAAGGTTGTCTGGTCAAACTACTCCGCTTATGAGTGCAAGGCGCTAACTGTGCTTTTCGCCTTAGAGAAGTTTCAGTTCTATCTTGAGTATAGGGAGTTTGATCTCGAGATGGATAACCAGGCCCTAAGTTGGGTGTCAGTTCGACCCAGGAAAACTGGTAGGATTGCCAGTTGGGCGGTCCGCGTCTCCGCGCTTCATTTCAAGGTGCGACACGTAAAAGAATCTGACAACCAAGTCGCCAGCGCCCTCAGTCGCATGTTCCAGGAGGAGGGGGCTGTCGAGAATAAAGGCATTAGTCTCACCCGGCTGTGTGTACCGTTTTAGCTGAAGATCGCCAATAGTTTGTGGACTTTAACCAAACAGGATCAAGATCCATTGTGGGATCCATTAAGAAAGCAACTCTTATTCGGTGGTGAGGTTAGAGACTACTCTATCAGGAATGACATACTACGTAAACGAGTTAACGAAGACGGGGAGCCGTGCGGTTAAAGGCGCTGCAGTCTGGAACCGCAAGACCGCTACGGTCGCAGGTTCGAATCCTGCCTCGGGCATGGATGTTTGTGATGTCCTTAGGTTAGTTAGGTTTAACTAGTTCTAAGTTCTAGGGGACTAATGACCTCAGCAGTTGAGTCCCATAGTGCTCAGAGCCATTTGAACCATTTTTGAAGACGGGGACATCAAAATTTGTTTGCCTCAGGAGCTGGTGCCTCCCGTTTTCCATTATTTTCGTAATTCTCTAGTGGGAGGACATCTGGGCCTCTATAAAACCTTGGAAAAGGTTAAGGCTCATCTCATTTGGCCCATTTTGTATAAGGATATGACACGATTAGTGGGTGAATGTAAAGCCTGTAAGAAGGCTAAACCCAGTAACAGTCCTCTGAAAGGATTGTTGCAATCCGAGCGCGAGGAGAATCGTATGTAAAAACTCTTCGTCGATTACGTAGAGCTCCTTCCTATTACCAAGAAGGAGAACCGATGTATTCTGGTGGTTGTTGACGCGTTTTCCAAATTTGTACGGTTAATTCTTAGTCGTGGGATCACAGTGGCCATTACAATTGCTCATCTGACCAACATCTTCAGCTGGTTTGGACCCCCTAAGCGTCTTATTAGCGATAACGCTCCGTCGTTTGTTTTGGAACAGTTTAAGCAGTTTTTCTTTCTTAATGCTGTTAAGCACCTAATAACCACGTCATTATCCCCAGGTATCTTTTATCGAGAGAGTTAATCGAAACCTTAAGTCAGCTTTAATCATTTACCGTCATAAGGCTCCGAGAAAGTGGGATACCACCTTGCCTTGGCCCAATTTTGCACTTAACACCTCGCAGCACGAAGCATCCAAGCCAGTTCCTGCTGCTGTCTTGTTTGCGTATCCCATCAATTCCCTTCTGTCAAACTTGTGGGGTATCAACAACCTCCTGCCTTCGTCCGTTACTCCTAAAGATCTTAGGGAACATTGGGAATGGGCCAGGAATAACATTTGGTTAGCCCTCCGCCGCCAGGTATGGCAATATAATAAGAATGGACGCCCCTATCGGGCCAAGGTAGGAAATGAGGTTTTCGTGAAGAACTGTGCCGGTAGGGTGGAGGGGTCGTGTCAAGCTCGGGAAATTTACTCCTCGTTTCATAGGCCCATGCTCTATCATCAGAATTCTGGTCCCAGTTAACTTGCTTGTCAGGCATCTGGCCACTGGTAAGGTACTCAGGGTGCACCTTAATCAACTTAAGCCCTTTAATTAACTTACCCCTTCTTTTCTGTAGGCTGGACTGGGGTCCATTAGTTTAAGGGGGGAGGTTGAACCAACGGGGTTGCTGCCGTCGCGTTTAGGATTCCTGGCGCAACTAGTGCGATCTGTTGTGTGATGTCCGTCTGGTTCAAGTGGCTCTGAGCACTATGGGACTAACATCTGAGGTCATCAGTCCCCTTGAACTTAGAACTACTTAAACCTAACTAACCTAAGGACATCACACACATCCATGCCCGAGGCAGGATTCGAACCTGTGACCGAAGCCGTCGCGCGGTTCCAGACTGAAGCGCCTAGAACCGCTTGTCCGTCTGGTTTGAGGCCGCTAAGATCTGTGCTCGAGATTGTTGAAGGGGACGGAGTGTGTTGTGAGAGTTGGGAAGTCGTAACGGAGTGAGGGAGATGGTGCGGGATCCACCCGGAGAGTAAGGCGAGCACTTGCGCAAGCCTCTTGGGCATGGAGTCCGGCGAGTGGTTGCTGGGCACATTTGTGGGCCGATTTGAATCCCTGGCTGACTTCGAGTGTCGTCTTCGTGCGTAACCTGGCCAGCCAGCTCTGCGATGTGACACATTGATGAGAGAGTGGAAGCCAGTTTTGTGGTGCTGAATTCGGGCCGCCTTTGGAACCGGCAAATTCGACTTCGATTCGTGAACTTCAGTTAAGTTTTGGATTTTGAGGTCTGTTATTTCCCTACTGATATCTACAGGTCTGATGCGATCATTGCGATTTCTTAGCTGATCTATTTCACCACCAGTTGGCTCCTTGAATTGTGGCTGTTGTTTGCTTTTCCTGAGTCGATGCTGGTCTTGGTTGTTTGTTAACAGGATATCTTAAACTGTGTTTCCTGAGACATGGTGATAACGTGTTTCTTTTACGCTCTAGCAAGCAGGACTCCCCCCCCCCCCCCCTCCCTCCGTCGTCACGCAGTACTTGGTTGGGTTTTACCCCACCTCCATACCAAATGTACCAAATGTCTTCGAACACCAGGAAGTACCTTTATCTTGTAACGCGGCCGGATGCCGGTTTCAAGGTACCTTCGGGCCTTACAGACGTCATCACGCTGTTAATTCCCTTATCGATAATTGTATGTTCCAGTTCCTTGTTAGAAATAAGTGCCGCGCTTGAAGATGGCCGTCTCTGCAATGCACATTCACGAATCCATGTCACTTCTATGTCGAAATTTAAACTATAGCACCTGGTCGGTACGAGTGGCACACATCTGTGAGTTACGCAACTTACCCGTCTGCCCCTGAGGTAGGCGACCAACTTTACTTACAAGAGAAACTCCCCACAAACTCTCTTCAGATTCAGTGGTAAGATGGCCCAGTGAATGGCCCGACAATAACTGAACGCAGATCAAGCTTGAAAACAGGAAGGTGTACTGAACTACGAAAAAATAAGCAAAAATGGAACAGTGAACGGTCCAAACTCAAGATCTGCAACATCGCCCGAAAGTGAATAGCCATGGCGGCTTGGATGTGCGGTTACTATGTTGGACTGCGAAGGGGTAGATCCGTGTTGAAACCTCCCTCGAACCTTTCTTTTTCCACAGAATTATGAACTGTCCGTTCAGTCATTGACCTGTTTGTTCGCTGTATTCGAATTTGTATCTGTGTTGTGGTGTAACGTCCGTTTGCAACAGTGAGGTGTAACAAAGAAACCTCCAGACGTACGCACGTCCTATTTGTTCTACACAAGTACCACATGTTATGACTCTTGCGTTCCGTTTTGGAACTTTGGCTCTTGAATTCCTTTGTTGCAACTCAGTTCACACCCGTTTATTTGTTGTTTTCATATCTGAGAGAGGTCTACACGGCATCTCGTCTGCCCTCACTATTCATTGCATTTACTTGCGATGGTAATATATTTATGATTCACCTTCTATAACCAGTGTATAGTATAACTTCTAAGACTACAGAAGGAGAATAGACACGTCAGTGACCGGAAGGACAGTTCATAAACTTGTGAAAAGGAAACTGGGGCAGGGGGGAGATTTGAATACGGAAATCGCGCTTTGCAATCCAACACCGTGACCACACGACCATGACGCGATGGTTCTCATAATACGCTCGGTACTGCACGTCTTAAGTTCGGACAGTTCACTGTTCCTATTTTTTCACAGTTCAAAACACCTTCTTCATACGTTCATGGTTGATCTGTGTCCAGATCCTGGACAGGGACGCCGTCGCACGGTAAGAACGCTGCAATTTGAGGAAGCTGTGTTGCAGCATGTGGAGCGGGATCCTTCAATCAGCACTCGTGCAATCGCACATAACATGGGTACGAATCAGTCCTTCGAGAGCAATTGTTACGTCCATTTCACGTACAGCGTGTCGACAACCTGGAACCTGTTGATTATCCACCCAGAGCACAGTTTTCGCAGTGGTACCTGGAACAGTGTGAAATGCATCCTACATTTCCATCCCCTTTGTTGTTTACCGATGAAGCAACGTTCGGGCGTGATGGAGTCTTCAACATGCACGATTCGCATGTTTGGAGCTAGGATGACCCACATGCCACAGTTACTAGCGCTCATCAAGTGCGGTTCTTCATTAATGTGTGGGTCAGTGTTGTTGGGGACTGTTTAATTGGGCCGTATCTGCTACCTAGGCCATTAAATGGAAGGCACTATTACAATTTTCTCGCAGAGCATTGCCAGAATTGCTGGAAGACGTCCCGCTCCCTACGAGACAACGCATGTGGTTCCAACATGACGGAGCGTCGGCATCAGTCGTCGTGTGCGTCGATTCCTGGACCGATGGTTCCCAGAAACGTGGATTGGCAGAGGTTGTCCTGTACCATGTCCTGCTCGATCCCCAGATATGCCCCCTCTGGAAATTTTTGTGTGGGAAGAGATGCGCAACCTTATTTACGCAACTCCTGTTGCATCAGAAGAGGATCTGGTTGCCCGGATAGTAGAAGCAGCAGGAACAATTCAGGATACTCCTGGGGTTTTTGCCCTTTGTTTGCGTGTCAATGGAGGCATTTTTTGAAAATCTACTGTAATTGAAACTGGGTTGTGTTAGTGTGTTAGCTCTTGGCCATAAAAAAATGGAAAAGTGTTTGTTGGTTTAATTAATTTGCCGCCAGAGGTCATGGACAGTGCGGCTGGTCCCGGTGGAGGTTCGAGTCCTCCCTCAGGCATGGATGTGTGTGTTTGTCCTTGGGATAATTTAGGTTAAGTAGTGTGTAAGCTAAGGGACTGATGACCTTAGCAGTTAAGTCGCATAAGAGTTCACACACATTTGAACATTTTTGCCGCCAGAGAAATCTTCCCCTACCGGTTTAAATTCTCCTCATAGGAAAAAATGACACTAGGGAAAAACATTTGTTTTGATGTCCCCTACAACCTCCTATAGTTTGTCGGTTTAAGTACTTTTCACCCTGTACAGCTGAGAACCGCGGGCCGGACGAATACCCGAGTCGTGTCGCAGTTTGACGACCACCGATCTGGACGAAAAGAAATTAAACATTCTTAATAAGTAAAATGTTGCCCGAGCTACAAACGTTAGGTACCATACCCTGTATCACTCTTACTGGGTTATACAAAAGTCTTTAGTAACAGTGTCGTAAGGGGCGGTGACAGGGGTGTATAAGGTGCTAGCCGCTTGTCTACAGTCGGGACGTGTCGGAACAGACGACCCGACAGCCCCTGAGGACGACGCTGGCTGTGGGGCTGCAACATTGTACGTACTGCTGCGCACATTTGTACAAACAAGCGGGCGCCACTCAGCGGCGTAACGGCGCGAGTGGGCGGCGCGTAAACATGTTCCCGCGTTGCCTCCCAGAACACAGCGGCGGCCAGCGAGTCTCGCACGGCGACAGCTGCCGTCCGTCGTCTACGGCCTCTCTCCTCTTTGTAGCTCGGCACAGTTCGCTTTTCGAAACAGACCTTGGGGAGGGTATGAACGGCGGAAGTAATACGTCTCTGATTTCGTAAACCTGTTTCTTGCTGGATCCGGTCGAAAGAAGGCTCGTAAGCACACAATATCGTGAAAGTTGAATCTCTTCTTCTTCTTCTTCTTCTTCTGACTAGGGTTGCCCCTGTTTCTCTGCCTAATTTTGTGGGTGTGCTGGACCAACTGCTATCCTATTTCTTGGGTTGTCGTCCAGGTGCTCGTTCCCCTTGTCCTCGTCCATGTTTACAAAGTTTCGCTAGTCTTGAAGGGTCCATCCTTTCTACATGATCTTTCCAATTCCTTTTCCTTGTTTTTATCCATTTATTTAAGTTTTGTATTCCACACTGTTCCCTTGTCGACGCATTTGTTCCTTTTTCCCCACGTGGTTACTCCGTGCATCTGTCTTAGAGCCTTCATTTCCACTGCCGTTAACGTATGTTTTATCTTTTTCGTTTAGTAAGTAGGCTGTTTAGGTTTTTATGTTGGTAACGCCATGTAGTGCTCTGTATGAAAATCACTGACTGTGCTGTGTGCAGTGTGTGGCTGATTTGCATTGTTGGAATACTTGCTTTTGTAGTGTTGGGCAGTTGGATGTGAAAAGCGCGTAGCGTTGCGCCGTTGGGGGTGAGCCGCCAGCAGTGGTGGATGTGGGGAGAGAGATGGCAGAATTTTGAGAGCGGACGATCTGGACGTGTGTCCGCCAAAAAAAGGAATATATACATTACGACTTTTGAACATTATTAAGGTAAATACATTGTTTGTTCTCTATCAAAATCTTTCATTTGCTGACTATGCCTATCAGTAGTTAGTGCTTTCCGTAGTTTGATTCTTCTATTTAGCCGGCAGTATTGGCGCTCGCTGTATTGCAGTAGTTCGAGAAACGAAGATTTTTGTGAGGTAAGTGATTCATGAAAGGTATAGGTTATTGTTAGCAGGGCCATTCTTTTGTAGGGATTATTGAAAGTCAGATCGCGATGTGCTAAAAATGTTGTGTGTCAGATTAGTGTTGATCAGAATAAGTAAAGAAAGAAATGTCTGAGTAGCACAGTAATTTATAATTTTCCAAAGGGGACGTTTCAGTTTCTGCTCTAGTTTCTCCTGCATATATCAAAACACACGCGCCATTCTTTTATATATTTTTATTTTCCCCTCAGTTGTCACACATTTGTTTCTCCATACAATATTTTTCATGCATTCGGCTACGCCTTTGCCACTTGATTTTTCACTTCCATGGCTACGTCTTTGTAGCTGGTGATAACAATTCCTAGATAGTTAAAGCTCATCACCTGTTCAACTGACTCATCATCTACTTCTAGTTTACATTGTACACATGCTTGTGGTACTTCCATACCCTTAATTCCTTTAGATGAGATTTCCGTGTTATATCGATTAGCTGTTTTATTAAATTGCAGAAGTATCCTTTGTAGCCGGCCGTTGGTGGTCGAGCGGTTCTAGGCGCTTCAGTCCGGAACCACGCGATTGCTACGGTCTCAAGTTCGAATCCTGCCTCGGGCATGGATGTGTGTGATGTCCTTAGGTTAGTTAGGTTTAAGTAGTTCTAAGTTCTAGGGGACTGATGACCTCAGATGTTAAGACCCATAGTGCTCAGAGCCATTTGAACCATTTTATCCTTTGTAAATTATACTTATCATTTGCTATCAGTGCAGCATCATCAGCATAACATATTTACTTTTTTATTTCTCATTTTTGGCCTGGTTTCCTTCTTATGGCATTAATGATGTGGTCCATAGTTAAGTCGAATAGGAGTGGGCTTAATGAGTCTCCTTGTCTCATTCCTTTATCTAGTTTAATATCATCTGAGAATCCTTCGTGTGTTTTAATTCTAGTTTTATCACATGTGTATACACTGAACCGCCAAGGAAACTGGTATAGGACGCGTATTCAAATACAGAGTTATGTAAATAGGCAGAATACGGCGCTGCGGTCGGCAACGCCTATATAACAAGCGTCTGGCGCAGTCGATAGATCGGTTACTTTTGGTACAATGTCAGGTTATCAAGATTTAAGTAAGTTAGAACGTGGTGTTATAGACAGCGCACGAGTGATGGGAATAGCATCTCCGAGGTAGCGTGAATATCAGGAATCCGTTAAAACATCAAATCTCTGACATCGCTGCGACAGGAAAAAGCTCCTGCAAGGACGGGACCAATGATGACTGAAGAGAATCGTTCAGCGTGACAAAGAGCAACCCTTCCACAAATTGCTGCTGATTTTAATGCTGGGCCATCAACAAATATCAGCGTGCGAACCATTCAACGAAACATCATCGATATGGGATTTTGGAGCCGAAGGCTCACTCGTGTACCCTTGATGACTGCACGACACAGAAATTTACGCCTCGCCTGGGCCCGTCAACACCGACATTGGACTGTTGATGACAGGAAACATGTTGCCTGGTCGAACGAGTCTCGTTTCAAATCGTGTCGAGCGGATGGACGTATACGGGTATGGGACAACCTCATGAATCCATGGACCCTGCATGTCAGCAGGGGACGGTTCAAGCTGGTGGAGGCTCTGTAATGGTGTGGGGCGTGTGCAGTTGGAGTGATATGGGACCCCTGATACGTCTAGATACGACTCTGACAGGCGACACGTACGTAACCATCCTGTCCCATCACCTGCATGCGTTCATGTCCAGTGTGCATTCAGATGAACTTTGGCAATTCCAGCAGAACAATGCGACACCGCGCACGTCCAGAATTGCTACAGAGTGGCTCCAGGAACACTCTTGAGTTTAAACACTTCCACTGGGCACCAAACTTCCTACACATGAGCATTACTGAACATCTCTGGGATGCCATGCAACGTGCTGTTCAGAAAATACCTCAACCTCCCTCGCACCCGCACGGATTTATGGACAGCCCTGCAGGATTCATGGTGTCAATTCTCTCCATCACTACTTCAGATATTTGTCGAGTCCATTCCACGTCCTGTTGCGGCATTTCTGGGTGTTCGCGGGGTTTCTACGCGATATTATTCAGGTGTACCAGTTTCTTTGGTTCTTCGCTGCATATCTTCTATGATTTTCATTAAAGCCACTGGTACTCTCTTGTTCAGTTTTTGGTGAAACAGGAGTCAAGCTACGTCAGCTTTCTGGAAAACTGCAAATAATCTATGCCAGAGACAGCTTATGAAATCCTTGTACGACAGCTAGAGTGCATGGAATCAGTATCAACTAGAACTAATAGGTTACGTCGAGCGTGTGGAACAATAATAATAAAAAAAGGTTTCACAGATGCTTATATTCACATCTGAATTATAGGACAGTGACACCAGATTATTATGAAATGATGGGTAGTCTAAAAATACGCAAAATATTATTCTGTGAAAAAACTAAGAAATGATTTTCTGTGAGGGATCATAAGAAAGTAAGACTAATGGTTATCGCCGTGTAGACGACGACGCTATGTTAGAGACGAGTCCCAACAGATACGGCGTGTGATCGATCGTGTCCTTTACAAAAGGAACCATTGCGGAATTCACTTTGAGCAATTTGGAAGAGCGCGTAAAACATAAATCTGAATGGCAGAAGGGGGTTTTGGACTTTGTTTCCGCCGGAAGTAAGTACAATGACGTCATTCCTAGGAATGATAAAAATAAAATAAGGCACAGCTCACACAGCGACATACAAACAACTAGTCTTCACGCTTCACTAGTAAATCTAATGGGAAAGAGTTTTATGATACCAAAAAAATACAGTGGCGGACCCATACTCGTCGATGGAGACAAGAACGGCGACGCTGGATTGTTGTGCTGGACAAGGTGCTAAATGATATGGTTCCCTGATTATTTCCGTTGTCGCTTTATGAAGTGTAAAGAGTGTATTCTATCGAATGGATTACTTGTTCTGTAGTCCGTCTATGTGGTGCTCTGGATGAGAGCAGAAAAAATGGGGAAACCCTGTACCAACACATACCCTCCTCTCCTCTGGATAGTTAAGAATGGGTCTCCTAATTTGAAGTCTCGCCCGACACACGGGTCACCACCAACACCACCCTCCGCACTGCACCAGATATTTCAATTTATTATTGCTTACGATCTCGAGACCCGCCACGTAGAGCGTAATGCGGATCGTATTTCCAAGCAGCGCACAACTGTGTTTAAACATTCGCTTACTGATCTGTAATAGCCAGCGGCCGTGCCGCAGTGGTAACACCGGTTCCCGTCAGATCACCGAAGTTAAGCGCTGTCAGGCTTGGTTACCACTTAGACAGGTGACCGTCCGGTCTGCCGAGCGCTGTTGGCAAGCAGGGTGCACTCAGCCCTTGTGAGGCAAATTGAGGAGCTCCTTGCTTGAAAAGTAGCGGCTCCGGTCACGAAAACTAACAACGGCCGGAAGAGCGGTGTGCTGACCACACGGCACATCCGTTTCGACATCTGGTGACGCCTATAAGCTAAGGATGACAAGACGGTCGGTCAGTACCGTTAGGCTCTTCCGAGACCTATTCGGACGGAGTTTTAGCAAATCACTCAGAATCCTTAAACCATAGTACTACATTTACTGATCATCTACCTTGCAGTCGCAGAAGATGGATTAGTGGTAGCTCCTGATCTTAACCACTAGGGCACCTCGGAGTTAAGGAAGTAATATTGCTCAGGAAGCTTCTTTTGCGGAATTCTACGTCTATGACCTTTGCTAACATTATTTCCGTCTGTGCGAGAAAGTTCCCGATTGTTAGGAACAAGTTACTAGCCACTAGAACCAGAATTCCAGGAAACACAAACCCACCGCGCGTCAGCCTTGACTAAGAACCGCGACTAAGTTAGTGCAGTCCCATTGAGGTTAACCAAGGGGGGGGGGGGGGTGTTTAACGAAACGTCCCGTCCCCCCTCCTGCCCCGCCACTGCATGCTCTTGCTAGGAGACCCAGATAAGTCACAAGTTGTCATTAATTCTGTAGGCTCTGCATTAGGTGCCACGTTATTGACCACATATGCACTGCTTCTGGTCGTCCTCAGAGTAGTAGTTAATTCCGGCGTCGGTGAATCTTCAAAATTGGTTCAAATGGCTCTGAGCACTATGGGACTTAACATCTGAGGTCATCAGCCCCTAGACTTAGAACTACTTAAACCTAACTAACCTAAGGACATCACACACAGCCATGCCCGATGCAGGATTCGAACCTGCGACCGTAGCAGCAGCGTGGTTCCGGACTGAAGCACCTAGAACCGCTCGGCCACAACGGCCGGCCGGTGAATCTTCGGTGACACTCACAGCACTCACAGTATTCACTTCAACACAGTCATGTACAATCGGATTTCACTTAAAGTGCCTGTATTTTCTAAATATTTTCTCATTTCTCTTCCAGATATCTTATTTGCTACTTCGTTCACCAGGTGCTATTTGTCTTTTCTCTAAAAGTGATGTTTATCTGAGTCCGCAGATCATCAAATGCAGAGCACTCTTGTGAGTTATGGTCTGGTGAATCAATGGCGTCACATGCATATACACTAACTGATCAAAGTACCGGACACCTGTCAGTGGACATTACAATGGGATGTGTCCACCCTTCGCCTTTATGACGGCTTGAATGGCGGTACAATTTCAGTGAGATGTCTGAACGTCTGTGGAGGAATAGTACCCGTTCTTCCTCACGAGTCAAAACCAAAAAAGGTACTGATGTTGGACGCTGAGGTCTGGAGTGAAGCACGAGCTACAGGTCGAGACCCTGTGCAGGTCAGTCCGTTCAGGACTCTTATTGCCCATAAAACATTGCCTCACAAATGATGCTTTATCATTGCATTGTCCTGCAAATGTAATCGTTGTCTCCGGATTGTTCATCTACTGTACGTAGTAGACGGTATCATAAACTGTGTTAATATGCTTCCGTATTTACCGTTTTCTTGAGTGTGATAAAAGAGACCACAGCCTAAGCACGGAAAGCACCACCTCCACTGTAATTGACAACACATGATAGCAAGTAACGTTAGCACTCTTTCATCGGTCACAGGTACAGCATAATAAATCATTCCAAATCACACGTTTCCACTTATCCACTGTGCACTGACGTTGCTCCTTACACCACCTTAATCGTCGCTTAACACTGACTATACAGATGCGGCCTACGAGGAGCGTATCGATGTACCTAATTGTTTTTAACTTCCTAAGTACAGTCATCGTGTTCGCTGGACTGCTGGTAGAACTTTGGAACTCATGAGTGATTCCTTTCGTTGATTTCATGCGATTCTTTCCAACTACCATCTGCAATGCTCGAAGGTCTCTGTTCGTTCAGGGGTGACATTCCCTGGCGGATTTACTGCTCTTTTTGTCATCCAGTGTCCACATTGGAGGTCGCTGAGCTCCTGAAAAAGACGCATTCTACTGTTACAGCTTCTCTATTGACAACCAAATACCCCAGGCCTCCTTTAAAATTGGTGGGCTCGCCTTTCGTAACATCTAGTGGTAATACCACATTACATAGGGTATCTAGATACTTTTGGTCACACAGTGCACAGTAATATGCTGCTCTCGGCCGCCAAATACAGCCGGCATTCGAGTCGACAATCTCAGAGGATAGCACCACTGCAGTGACGCACGTGAGGGACTAAAAACACACGGCTCAACTAGTGATATTCTCTGTGAGACACTTTCCGAACGGAGACGTTGGTAACACGAGAAGCGGGTGGTCAGTAGGCGCAAGCGGAGAGGGACTTACCTCCCGGAGCAGCAGGGTGTTGCCGGCAGCGGCGGCAGTCCTTCTGCGAGGTCGCCGGTTGGCTCGGCGCGTGTACGCGGCCGCACGTGCCGTTTACGAGCGCGCGCCGTCGGACGTGGAGTCGACGTCACAGCGGCGTGTCTTGCCAGCACTTTACGACTGCGGCCAGCGGCCGCCTACCGCAAGCCGTGACGTCGTGCTCCGCCACCGGCGCACCCACGCCCCCCCCCCCCCCCCCACCCACTCCCACAGCCGCGCCGAACGGCGCCAGCTTCTTCTAGTCTCGTCGGCTTCGGAAACTATACCGTACGAGGCACCTAGCGTGCCCCTCGGCGTGATCTGGCGCACCAGTGTGGAGTCGCTAATGAGCGATGCTTGCAATGATTATAAAGGCACAGACTAAGGTGAGGAATCGGGAAGAGTTCCAAAGTCAATCATTTTTTTAATATTAACAAGTTTTTTGCCGGTACACATTTGATTTTAAACTAACTTCCGGACGTCAGTGCAGTATTAACTACCTTTCTTGTCAATCTGTTCGGTAGGGGTGGGGGTGAGGAGTGAAAAAGGCTGGTAACGACTGGCATCTCGACTGTCCTGCAGGACCGGCGTCTCGTGTGGGTTGTAACGCAATGCGTTTCAGGCGGTTCAAATGGCTCTGAGCACTATGGGACTCAACTGTTGAGGTCATTAGTCCCCTAGAACTTAGAACTAATTAAACCTAACTAACCTAAGGATATCACACACATCCATGCCGGAGGCCGGATTTGAACCTGCGACCGTAGCGGTCGCTCGGCTCCAGACTGTAGCGCCTAGAACCGCACGGCCACTCCGGCCGGCGTACGTGGGTAAAAAGCTAGTCTATATAAGTAATTATTTAAATAAAAAATATAATCTCATCAAAATGTTTAAAATTTAAATCTCATATACACAAGACTAACAAGCACAAAATAGTTATTTCATTTGAAATAGGTTTTTTAAATGAATCAGGATTTTAAATTGGACTGAAAAGTATAAAACAATTTCTTCTAGCTCTGTACAGAATCCCAAGCCCATACAGATAGTCGGGAAATTCGTGTTTCTGAATTTTTAATAGCTACCATAAGGTTTGCAAGATTTGTGAGGAAAAGCTTGGGGCCAGTACAACAGACAATAATCAAGAGGTGAACTTCCTCATGAATCAATTGTGTATTGCATGTGCCCCACGTTTTCCGTTCTAAATCTCACAAGTATTGCGAAAGCTATAAAAAGTTCAGAAGCACAAACTTTCAGGACTATCTGCAAATATTTAAGCATCTGTATAGGGCAAGAAGAAATTACTTTATCCCTTTTAGTTCGATTTAAAAACATGTTAAGTTAAACATTTATTTTTATTTCAATAATTATTTTATTACATTTATATTCATGTAAACATTTTCTGCAACAACATCGTCCGTGACAAGCATGTAATGCTTCTAGTCGCAACTACATACATATTTGACAGGAAATTTCTTCTTGTTTTTGTTGCGACTAAAAACATTGCATGCTAGTGTACCAGTTGCCATGAGGACCCCAGCAGAAGGGACTGCGCCACGGCGGAACGAAGCAAGGCAGACGGGCGGACTAGAGGGTGTTCCTTTTCCGGCTGGAGGGCAGCGCGCCGTTCACCGTTGGCGGCCTGGCGGCTTGTGCAAGGCGCGAGTGTGGCAAGGTCGGCCTATCTGAGCGCCGCGGGTTCAGGGACAGACGGCGCGTGGGGCCGCGCCGCGCCACATGTCGCCACACTACCGCTGCTGCGGCTGCGGCTGCCGTTAGCCCACCGCTAAGCAGCCGCTCTGGCCACAGCCTGCCGGCGATTGGCTATCAATACAAGCCTGCCTGGGTAACAAATACGGATCAGATAGCTGTAAGATTTTACAGGGATTACGCAAAAGAGCAAGATTCCCTACTAGCAGCAGTTTATCGCAGATAGCTGGAGCAACGAATGGTACCTTTTCTTTTTATCAGTCTTCTGACTCGTCTGATGCGGCCACCCACGAATTCCTCTCCTGTGCTAACCCCTTCATCTCAGAGTAGCACTTGCAACCTACGTTCTCAATTATTTGCTCCATGTACTCCAATCTCTGTCTTCCTCTACAGTTTTTGCCCTCTACAGCTCCCTCTAGTACCATGAATGTCATTCCCTCTTGTCTTAACAGAAGTCCTATCATCCTGTCCCTTCTCCTTATCAGTGTTTTCCACGCGTTCCTTTCCTCTGCCATTCTGCGCAGAATCTCCTCATTCCTTACCTCATCAGTCTTTCGTCAGTAGTCCAGCGGCTGTATAAATATGCAGAGCACAGCATCCCGACGCTTCGCCTGAAGATGATGGGTGCGAAACTCAACGAAACGTTGCGACAAGACGACGCAATCACTCACCTGATCACCCCAAAAGATTTTCTTACTTCATATTTACCTATCATACAATTTGTAGGTGGCCGAGGTGACCTGGGGTGTATAGCACTCGATTCCTGCTGTGGAGGTCGCAGATTGATTCCCGAGTAGGGGCGAGGATTTTCCTCGTTCGGCGAGGATTTTCCTCGTTCTAGTCCCTGCTGGAAGGGCCCAGGTCCACTCAGATTCCTGTCAAATGAATACCGGAGATGTCTCCCAGAGGTAAGAGGCGGCCCGTGCGATGGGCTCGCTACGCTACCCCCCCCCCCCCCCCCCCCCCCCTTTTGCCACCGCGGTGAAGGAAACCAGTCTGCAGTCACGCCTCTACCCGTTGGCAGGCTGTGTACCACAGGCTTTATCTTTTCATTTGGTCATTGTTTGTGGAATCCATGTTGATCCATACCACGCAGATTTTCGATCTTCAGAAAGTTTATAATACGCCACTATAAACCGTGCGGCAGAATTCTGCAACATACACACACCAAATATACAGGTCTACAGTTCTGTGCGGCTTGTCGACGGCCCTTCTTGAAAAATGCGCTGACTTGTGGTTTTCATTGATCACCAAGAACGCTTTGCTCCTCTAGCACCCTGCGGTACACAGCTGCCAGAGCAGAAGCAAGTTCTTTTGGTTACTCTGTATAGAATCGTACTAGTATCCCAGCAGATCCAGCGGCCTTTCCTCTGTCAACGATTTCGCTTCCTTTACTATCCTGTCATCACTTATTTCTGTAACTGTCATTTTGACATTCGTGCCATGATTTAAAGGACGAGAACAGAGTCTTTCTCAGCGAAACAAACTGGAAAAAAGTAGTTTATTTCTGAAAAAAGTAGTCATTCCATGACTGACCGAAAACTTCGATCCGTTTACTGTTTTAACGTGAGACCAAAAGTTCTATTCTCTGATGGATTTTATCTTGCGGATACCGATAGCTTACATGCATTTGCAATAGTAATCCGCAAGCCGCCCGAGGGGTGAGCACCGGAGAGTATTTTCGATGCTCCTATGTACTTTCGACGCCCCTATGTTATCCTCCATTCCCTGTGCCTTTCGCGGATGGCGCGTGGGAAGAATGATTATCGGTAAACCTCTGTATTAGCTATAATTTCTCGAGAAATTCAGTAAGTGGGAAGCAATATGTTGCGCGACTCTTCCCGAAAAACGCTCTCTCGGAATTTCAGTATGAAACTAGTGCACGATGCGCAATGACTCTCTTGTAGCTTCTGCCACTGGCATTTGTTGAACATTTCTAAAACGCTCTTTCTGCGACTAAACAAGCCTGTCACGAAACGCTAAGCGTCTTCTTTCGTGGATGAGCTGCATTTCCTTGAGATTCTTCCTATGGATCTTAATCTACCATCTGCTTCTTTCTTTCTTTCTTTTGCTTGTGCTGTTTTCCCGCAATGACGCAGGGTCGGCATGATTAATCGGATATGGCAAGGTTAATTGAAGGGGTGGCCGGATGCACTAGCTGCCGCCACCCCGTACCCCCAGGGACGGAATGAGTGTACCCCAACTGCCTGTGTCTAGTGTAATCCATGGAAAAGTGTGAATGCGTTCGGATGTCTGTGTAACTGAGGCAGGACGTGGGGACCAGCCCGGTATTCACCTAGTGGGATGTGGGAAAACGTCTAAAAACCACATCCAAGCTGGCCGGCGCAGCGGCCTCCGTCGTTAATCCGCCGGGCGTATTCGATCCGGTGCCGGCGCGTCTAACCGAGTCCAGGAAGCAGCGCATTAGCGCTCTCAACTAACCTGGCGGGTAGCCCAACATCTGCTTCTCCTATTATTTATTTTACGTTGTGATTCCCCTTCAAGTTGCTTCAGATAGATACTCCTCGATATTTTACTGTAGACGTTGTTCCCAGCAATTTGTCATCAATTACGTAGTTGTGTAGCAGTGGATTTATTCTTCTGGGAGTTACATTTATGTACTTTCAGGTTCAAATGCCAGTTCCTGTAAACATTCGTCAATCCTCGACAGGATTTTTCGCAAATCGTTACCGTCTTCTTATAGACAAACGCATCATCTGCGAACAGCCTTACAGAGCTGCCGACGCTTTCTATTATATCATTTATATTCATGGTAAACAATAACGGTACTCGTAAAATTACGTTTACATTTGTCGATTTTATTCCGTTAGGATCGACGTATTGACTACTATCTTCCAGGAAGTCTTGAATCCAGACACAAGTCTTTTCACTAAACGGCAGTATCCTCATAAAAGTGTCCCTCGAGTCACATTGTTTACTGTTGATTTGCCAGGGATGTGTAAGCGGCCCATCGGTTGTGGCAGTCAGGGAAAGCAGCCCAGCGCGACAGGCGCAGCACATAAACACGGTAGCCATGTGCCGCGCTGCCCGCGACCGTGACGTAAGGTGACGGCGGCGGCGGCGGCTCGGGCAGGCGAAGCCGCCCGCTATTGTGGGCCGCGGCGGCAGTTTGGCGCTCTAAGTATAGCCCGTCCGTTGCCCAGTAGAGCCACGCCGTACGTCTGCCAGCCGCTAACCAGCGGGACGGCGTGTGTAGGAAATACCGCGGCTCGCGCTCGGCGGCGAACGTCACCCGTCCTCTGCCTCTGGTCGCGGACAGACTCCACGGCCGAGGGCCGGCATACTTCCACGATGGACGTCACCGAACGGAATGAAGCATCAAAACATACCACCTCACCTCACCTGAAAACGATTCTAGTGCCTTTATGCCCGCTCCACCGTGCACGGTGATTCCGTAACAAGAACTTCCAGCATGCTGGAGTAGCTGTGGTTCAACAATTTCTGTTAATCAGTACAGTGAAAAACCAGTCCAAAGTTGCAAATTTTTCTTTTTTTTATTCGCTCGATGTCTAGTTTCAGGCCGAGACCTATTTTCCAATCATCCTGCAGGGCAGTACACCAAATTTGCACTCATGTTTAACACAGATATTTCCAAATTTTTAATCATATGCCAAAAATAAAGAACATATTGTGTCACTTACGTAACATAGTCAAATGGTTCAAATGGCTATAAGCACTATGGGACTTAACATCTGAGGTCATCAGTCCCCTAGACTTAGAACTACTTAAACCTAACTAACCTAAGGACAGCACACACATCCATGGCCGAGGCAGGATTCGAACTTGCGACCGTAACAGCAGCGCGGTTCCAGACTGAAGCGCCTAGAACCGCTCGGCCACAACGGCCGGCCGTAACATAGTCAAAAACGATATTTCCGAAGATGTGAAAACCACGTGAAAACCATGCCAAAAATGTGAATCGAACGGTTACAGCGCATACAGATAACTGGCGTGTTTATTCCTTCTGCTGCCAAACCATGATAGAGGGAACCTTTTTTTATTTATTAAAACGTTCCCCGACCGCCAAGAATATAACAATTAATAAAAAACCATACACGTCAACAGTAAAATTAATGGTTTTTAAAATCTTTACCAGAAACAGTCAAATACTTAAAATCACTATGTTACTTAAGTCTCGAAACGATATGTTCTGTTTTTTGGCATATGATTTAAAAGTCCGCAGCTCGTGGTCTAGTGGCTAGCGTTGCTACTTCTGGATCACGGGGTCCCGGGTTCGATTCCCGGCCGGGTTGGTATTTTCCCTGCCCCGGGACTGGGTGTTTGTGTTGTCCTCATCATTCCATCATCATTCATGACAGTGGCTAGATTGGACTGTGCACAGATTAGGACTGTGTACGGGCGCTGATGACCGCGCAGTTGAGCGCCCCACAAACCAAACATCATCATCATCATATGATTAAAAATTTGGAAATACCTATATTATACATGAATGCAAATTTGGTTTTCTGCCCTGTAGGATGATTTGAAAATGGGTTTCGGCCAGAAATGTCGGCCCGAAAGTAGTCATCTAGTGAATGAAATAGGAAAAATTTGTAAATTTGGTTGGTTCTTCTTTGTACTGATTCTGCAACAGTCCGCCCAGCAAGCGTGGTGCAAAACGTTATGGTTCAAAATAACTTTCACATCATGTGTCACTCCAAGTAACATAGTAACAACGTGGCATCAGATCCTACGGGACATCAATATGTCACATTCAGAGCTAGTGATATGCGCCGACGTGACACTCACCTTTCAACGTTATTGTTACCCTGTACTCGTTCCCCATGTATGCCTTTACAGGAGTGCATTAAGCTCTGACTCTATTCTTATGGCGAAGTCTTGAAACAAGAGAATATTCGGTAAATGGACTGGCCTCCCCATTCCCACCGAGCACGTGTGGGATTCACTGTGGACACGTACTATGGCACGTCCACACGCACTAACGTGGTGTTATAATTCTAATGAGCAGCAGTATAATAAGAAACGAACTACGGTGAGTATTGTGAATTTCACATTAATTTCCCCCGGATAATATCTAATGATAAACAATAGTGTAGTCAATAAACGGTATTGTGACAGTGTTAGCTAAACGGTAACGTTTATCACATAAACAACGGCTCTGTGACAATGTAAAGTGTATTCCTCAAGATGGGTTCCGCGCATTTTTTATTGTCATTTGACCATTACCGGGTGCATGTACAATATCATTGTTAACAGATATACTACTAGACATTTCATTTGCCATATTATTTTAGTTCTAAAAGGAGAGCGAAGGAAACAGGATTCTCCGGAAATTGTTGTAGTATTCGCTTCGAGCGATTGAGAGAAACCACAAAACACGTAACTCTGGGTGATATGGCAGGGATATGAACTCCTGGCGTCCCGAACGCGGTACTTTCCAGTGTACCGCAATGTTTGTTTTCTGCGGATATGATAATAGTTATTGCAATTACTGCCTTTAGCGTTTACAGGTGCACAACGTAGAGAACCCTGACGAAGACAGTACTGTTCATCACAAGGAAAGATAAAACAACATGGTTTTGAAGGACACGATAGAGCACAACCGAAAATCATCTGTGGGACAAGAGTCTTATCTTCAAAACAGTATTTTTTATTGTTGAGTCTACACCTTTCTTAAATGCGCTACGCCATGCATAAATGTTGAAGGCAGACAAAAATCTGTTCGGATGCCAATATGTAAACCTTGCAGCACTTATTACTTAGATGAAGCGCGCTTGGAAAGTATAAAAACCAGGGAAAGCAATAAGACATCACGTTAATGCTTGTTTCTTATATCACGCCAGTAAATTTTAAACATTAATGTCGGTAAAGTTAAATATAGTTGTAATTCTGATTTAAAAATTCTCAAAAGTACTCACATTTCTGGTCCATCCACCTGGGTGGCGTCCTTCTGTGGCGCTGGCACTCCTGGAACAAGATGCCACTGGTGTTAGTCGTTTCACATATTAACAGTACAGTCTCGAGCATAATATGGGTTAAGGAGTTTGCAGTCAACGCGAGCGTCGTATCAAGCACAGCTACTACCCTGTCAGGTGAGGCAGGCCGGCAGTGTGCCTGTGGATGTCTGCAGGAGTGCTGGTTGCTGATGTGTCAGCAGGTCTTTGCCGTTAAGGCGATGTAGTGGATACCGTGTGTACATAGAAACTACTCAAGCCCAGCAGCAGACGGAGCGCGTAAACAGTCACGTCGACAGACGACAGCCGCTGGTCGAGAGGCGGGCAACGCCCCTGTGGAAGTGAAGGCCGCAACCCGCGCAACGAAGCACGCACCTATCGTAAACTGCCGCCTGCTTGCACGTTATGCTCCACGTCTGGCTTCATTGACTAGGAGGTTCATTTACATTTCTTTTATCTGAGCCACAACTCCAAATTTATACCGAAGAATCAATTTGCGGCCTTCCCAGTGGCAACAAGAAACATTCCGAATCACGTCACCAGGCTTTCGGGACAGCTGACTTGGGCAACAGAAGGTAAAATCACTACATTAAATCGCTCAGTACGATGGACAAGTTAAATAATATATTCACAAGCTCGACAAACATGTGTAGTTTTGAACGATATGTACGTAATACACGGCTTCCTATTTATTTTGACCACCCCGAATATCTTGTCCAGAACAAAGTAAAAAATACGGGCGAGTCAAAAGAAATTTTAGAACTTTGGAAAGATATAGAAATCTATTGAGATAGCTTACAGAATCGGCAGATGTGTCATTTTGTAACAAACAATCTCAAGTTTCACATAAAACTATCAAGCGTCATTTTGGTTCCATGTGACTACCACTTATGATGCGGCAAACATCCCGCCGATAACAAATTTCTTCAGAATGAGATTTTCACTCTGCAGCGCAGTGTGCGCTGATATGAAACTTCCTGGCAGATTAAAACTATGTGCCGGACTCAGAGCACTTGCCCGCGAATGGCAAAGGTCCCGAGTTCAAAAATGTTTCAAATGGCTCTGAGTACTATGGGACTTAACATCTATGGTTATCAGACCCCTAGAACTTAGAACTACTTAAACCTAACAAACCTAAGGACATCACACACATCCATGCCCGAGACAGAATTCGAACCTGCGACCGTAGCAGTCACACGGTTCCGGACTGAGCGCCTAGAACCGCGAGACCACCGCGGCCGGCGGTAAACTTTCAATTTGCTAAGGGCACAGAACACATTATCTCTGAAGCTGTCACGACTGTGGTCCTCGGTTGTATGTGGATTGTGGCTGCCCCATATTTACACAAAACTGTTGCTGAAACCGCACACACAGCGAGTACGCTCCGCGCCAGTGTAAGTAGCCAGTTTAACAGTGCACTACGCTGGTGATCCTGGTGGTGGAGTGTAGCGAGGTTGTCTGCTACAAAACGACACGTCAACCGATTCTGTTATCTCTATAAATTTATAGATCATTCCAAAGCTGTATAGCCCTTATTGGCTCACCCTGTATATCAAGCAAATGCTGTTTAGCTGCCAGTGGGATAAAAACCTATCTTCCTGACCTCCGTGCGAGTCTTGGGTTGGAATTTCCTGTTTTCTGAAGCGTCGCAAGAGGACCAGACAACTTATATCGGGAAGTTGGGTTCTTGTCAGGATTTCGCTCTCTGTTGTGTAGCATTAGGCCTAATTTCAACTATAATAAAGGAAAAATAATGATACTGCAGTTTTTTTTAATAAAGGACTGAATGCCTTTACTGTACACAATATTTCATTTAAAAGTACTACAATACTACACTACATGCACCCGCGTTGTGAACAAGAAAGCATTACTGCAATTATTGTTCTGCAAATTTACGTTTTCCATAAATGAGTAGCATTTCTACCTTCTTTTCGAACGTGTGGATTGTATTCACTCGTATCTTTAACTTAAGATGGTTGACTGAATGATTGGTGTGCATTTTGCTTGGTTTTCCGTGTGTTTACTGTCAAATACGGCACGCGAATGAATTACTGTACTCTTGCTAATACGGGAGAATCAGTTTTGTATTATGTTTTTAATAATGTAGGGATAATGAGTTTTGTGTTAAGTTTTTAATAATGTCATGTTTATGTGAATGGTACACAGTGATACTTGTCAACACATCTTGAGGAGAGGAAGTGGATTACCGAATGAAAACTAAGCTTGCTGTTTAAAAAAGACGTAATGCTGATCACATCTTCTTAACGAACAAAGAAATATAAAGGGCAATCACGCTACTGAGTGCGCCCCCCCTCCCCCCGACTACCTAAAAACTAACGTCGTGTATTTTATTTTGCTTCAGGGCAAAGAATTATTTTGTGTGGTTAAGATAGATAAGACATCTTGTGTACACCTACTGGATGATGGGCAGTGAAACGTGAATTGAAATTACACTGTAGGATTACATACAAATCGTTGGTACTGAAAGGAATTGGGACAGGAACGACATTTATGTATAAAGAGAGAAAGTGAAAATCTACAAATACAATGAACGTCAGCGGCCAATCAGATACTTCCGTTTCTTTCTTTCTCAGATATAACGCTTATCAATATGTTGAACATTTACTGCACTTTATCACGAGGAGAAAATTTCCAAGCCTAAAGACGGAGGGACCGCTAGCTCACCGGGCACGCTATGAACCGTCCAAGCATTAGCCTCAGTGGTTAACGGAGATTGGAAAATTATTATTAGGAAGGCTAAATCGGGTTTTGAACTAATTAAGGTCCAGCCCCCCCTCTCTCATAGGAATCCGTGTCGTCCATATGTAATATAGTTGCTTAATTTCGGTATTTCTGTTACGCAGCTTTACTTTCAACGACTCCCTAGTAATCACTCGTGTTTACACCGTACCTTAAAAAATAATCATTAATTTGAAAGTAGTTTATCATAATGTATAATATATTAAAATTTAACATAAAAACAATATAGATTTATTCGAGTCTGTTCACTGCATATATAGATGCTTGTTGGAAAACCTTATTGCGTTGCATCACTAGCGAAAATGTAGCGACTGAAACTAAACGATGTATGTTATTAGTACTTTGTTATAAAAAGACTGTGAATTAGTTTTTATCTCAGAGAAGCGGCTAACTTTTTTGCAGGAGAAATATCGAATCCCAGCATTGTCGTCGTTTCTCATTTCGCCATTTTTACTACACCCGACTCATCAAATAATTAACGATGGGAGTAAATTTTTTTAAAAACTGGCGTCATGTTCGTAAGCACCCGGCCATCTTCCATAGTAGATGTTACGTATTAATTATCATTATTATTATTATTATTTTATTATTATTATATCTTAAGCGTACAGCAATTTTGGAGAGTATTACGACACACGAGTTTCGGTTTCATTGTGAAAGTATCACCAGGAATGGTTAGCTTTTATTACTCCTTTTAATAGATTTTGAAATCGACAGGTTATTCCCTCGTTGTTAGCAGAGGCTGTAGTTGAAAGAGCTTGGTTTCACTATCGGTCTTCACTATTTTTCGTGTTTTAGGAAACTGCTTTTCCTGTTTGCACTTCGCTGTTGTAAAATGTCGCGTAGTCTTCAAAGAAATTTTACTATGGCTTCATCTGTTCTGCATTCATCAGACTCAAAAACAAAGTACTAAATGCAATACATGTGAAGTCACAGTAAAATTTCATTGAAGACGCCTTGCAAGAAATTTGACAAAAGTAATGTGAAGTGTATACATATGCAGCAAAACGAAAAACAGGTTCCTAACAGCCATTTTCAATTACAATCTCTGCTAGCAACGAGTGAAAAACTTGTTCACAAGGACTGCAGACACTCATCTGCAAATAGAGAAACAATTAATTACGTAATCCTATTTTTTCGAAGTGATAGTTAACGCTACCCCTTGAAAGTGAAGATGGAGTGTTTCCTGTCATACATTGTTTTTCCGTGAGCTCGGTGAAACGGCACTCATATACGAAGGAGGGGAGCTTTATCTCCCTCGGCCGGTGTGTGTGTATGTGTGTGTGTGCGCGAGCGCGCGTAACTGTCATATCGAGAGTCGTTGTGACCTACGCTAATAAACACAGCAACGACCGTCTTTCTGACGCCGCCCGCCAGTTAACGGGTATCCTGCCCGCTCCCTCTTAAGTCCAGTTTACATGACGACATTGGATTGCGCCACTTGCTGCGTGGAATGAGTTGCAAGCAAGTGGTTTCGTATATGACTGTAGACACGGCGACACCAGTATACACTTCAGTGAGTCGTGTCTGAAATCAAAGCTTTGGCAGATGCAAGTCGCACGAGTTGTGATGGAGTTAAAGCTTGTTGCGTGGAATCACTGAATAAAAAAAAAAAAAAATAAGAAACGTGTTTCGATTCGTGACTGGATGAAGAAAAGACGTCAGCTCGGTTGCTCAGCATCCTTGCTGAAATAATTAATAACGGAAGATCCAAGAAGTTCTTTTAATTATCGTAGAATGTCACCAGAACTGTTCCCATTTCTTCTAAAGAGAGTTAATTATGCGATAAGGAATAAAGGTACTGTAATGCATGAAGCACTGTCGCCAGAACCGAGATTACATATCATATTGCGTGCATTACAATCGAGAACACTCGGCATGCAATAAGATACGGTTTTAGTTTTGGTGACGACGCTATTTCATTAACACCAATAATTATTAACGGTAATAATTATTAACATTAGCAACAATAATTATTCGAAGCAGGCCGCATTAAGAAGAGAATGGTTTGCAAACTACTCTCTTGAAGATAGATCTGTACAATAGTTCAAAATTCTTACATATGTGAATGGAGAGCGCTGTAGCGACATTTTAAATAGATGAATATTGAATAAAGAATGCAGCTTCTTGAATTAGTCTAGCTTTCCCTTCTGTCAACAATATTCCTTAACAAAGAGTTGGCCAACTCGAACAGTGGGATATTAGCCTTGTAGACGAGAGCATTGCGACAGCTAGAATTACACTTGCTTGTAGTTTTCTTAATTCAGTTGTATATGTGCTCCTAACTCAATAAATCGCACATGATGCTCAGCGGCAGCAATATGTTGCTTATTTTTGTAATCAGCATCAGTGAAATCCCACAAACACATATGCAAAAAATAGACATCCAAAAAGCGAACATTATTCTCCGTTCCTCACTTCATATTTCAGTTTGTCTACACTCTACGAACACGCGTAACCTCAAAACTCATGCAACTAAGTGTCGCTAAAGTTGTAACACGCCGAAAGTGTTTTAGTTTACCCAACGAGTTGCGCAAACGCGCGGCCTGTAGCGCAGTTGCCTGCAGCCTAGTGTCGTTGTGTAAATCAGGCTTTAGCGGGTAACTTCCGCTAGCGTAGGCTGGCTCAGTGTGTGCTTTGCTAACTTATTGAAGTTTTCTTTGTTGATTTCAGTTTATGGAGCAAAAATAAACAGGATTAGGATCGAACAGAATGTAAGAGCGTCGTTCACGAAGTAAAGCAACATATTTTTTTTTTCTCGTTCAGTTTTGGTTGAAAAAATGCGGAATTTTTGTGGGAAATGGCGAAATATTTCCGTTTCAGCCCCTATAGTTTCACGAAGCTCCGATGTGTGACGGCGTTATACGTAGCCTTCGAAACGGCGTCTGTAACGGAGGCGCGTTCCAAGCAAAAATGGTTCAAATGGCTCTGAGCACTAAGGGACTTAACTTCTAAGGTCATCAGTCCCCTAGAACTTAGAACTACTTACACCTAACTAACCTAAGGACATCACACACATCCATGCCCGAGGCCGGATTCGAACCTGCGACCGTAGCGGTCGCGCGGTTCCAGACTGTAGCGCCTAGAACCGTTCGGTCACCACCGCCGGCCGTTCCAAGCAAAGAGCTGTCATTAAGTTTCTCTTGGGGGAAAACCAGAGCATCTCAGACATTCATACAGGTTTGCAGAATGTCTTCCTGTACGGGGATCTGGCGGCGAACAAAACCATGGTCAGTAGTTGGGCGAGGCGCCCGTAATTATCGGAACAAGGTCGCACCAAGCTGTCCGGCCGGCCTCACACAGCTGTGATTCCCGAAGTGTGGAAATGTGGGAACACTTTAATTCGAGATGATCGACAGACACCTCGCTGCTCAAGTGGACGCCTCTGCTGGTTATGTCGGTTCACTCCTCTACCAGTTGGGGTAACCAAAGGGGTACGCCGGCCGCGGTGGTCTAGCGGTTCAGGCGCACAGTCCGGAACCGCGGGTCTGCTACGGTCGCAGGTTCGAATCCTGCCTCGGGCATGGGTGTGTGTGATGTCCTTAGGTTAGTTAGGTTTAAGTAGTTCTAAGTTCTAGGGGACTGATGACCACAGATGTTAAGTCACATAGTGCTCAGAGCCATTTGCCAAAGGGGTACGACCGCTGGGTTCCTCGCCGCCAACGAAAGTCCATAGACAGTGACGAAGAAATATCTGTGTGGAGTTGCTTGCGGGATACGAGGCCGATCGTGATAACTTTTGTCGAACATCGTCACAGGCGGTGAAACATGCGTTACACATCGAACCGGAAACAAAACAGCAATTCATGGAGTAGCGCCACACCGCCTCTCCTCTGAAGAAAATGTTCGATGCCGCACTCTCAACCGGTAAAGTCATGGCGACGATGTTTTGCGGCTCTTGTGACGGTAAACACCCCCGTTACTAGACGGATGTTTCTAATATGCAAGGATTGCTTTGTGGAGAACGAGCTCGCTGCACGGCGCGCGATTCGCGGAAGCGCGTGGTGCGCCAGCGCGAGATTTGCAACGGTCAATCTCCGCGCCCGGCGACCACGTGGCCCGCAGCTTGGGGCATTGTTTGGGTTTTCGCGCATTACACGAAATCTATGTAACTTACGGTGAAGAGCGATGCGGCAGTGGATTGTGGTCAGCAATATGAACCTTCTGAAAGATCGATCATTATTTCAAGTCACGAGACGCAAAACCACAAAAATCGGTTAATATCACGAATACTGAAAGGTTCATAAAAACAGTAAATATCGACTTACAGGGATGAGCGAGCACTCATTAAAAACGTTTCGTCATAGCGGATCGAGTGCCGCAGTCATATATTAAGATTCATAAATAATTATGCCCGTAAAGAGCAATAAACAAAGTTTGAGGGAAAATTGTTTATAAAATTCAATAGAAATTCATGACGTAAAGAACGACACTACATAATATTTTGGGTGGCATCACACGTAATTTAAACTAGTTAAGTTATACTATACACTAGACTTGCAATAGTATTCATTGTTTGCAAATTATTATTACTATTTATCGCCCATAATTAATCAATTATTAGAGATATGAAGATTTTGAGCAGCGCAATGTGTAGATCGCTATAGATTACGTCTGAAAACTTGATTTACGGTCGATAGAATAATCCTAGAAATTAATCTAATATAGTAAATGAGATGTACTTTTTAGCGCGGTTCCAATGGTGTACTTATTTCTGTCGAGGGATGTATGTATCAAAATTTGTAACCTTAACTGGTGAGATTGGTACTTGCATAACCAGCGGGTTGACGTCCGAGCCTATAGAGACTGCGGCCATCTTGGCCAGCGGTCAGTCGTTGGTCAGTCGTTTTGGAGGGTGGGTGGCGAGCGAGCCCCACTTGAGGGTGGCCCATGTGCTCGTTCGAGAATTTCTTCTCTCACCGATTTATTTCGACAAACAGTATTCTTTAATAGTGCAATGGTGCAAGCATATATTTGGTGAAATAGAAGTGCTACGATTATTTGTGTGAGTACGATTTACGAGGTATACATCGTCGTAAGTGAACATGTGGCCAACTGTGATTTCGCGCCAAAACTGTTAGAACAAAGACAGCGGGACTTGTGGTTCTGTTCGAATTATTTGAATAATTTTCGTTTATAACAGCCTACATTACTGCTATTGGAGGCTCGGAGTCAAATTATAATTTAAGTAAACCTGTAAACCGTCTCACCAGTGCTAATTTCATTGTGTGAAAGAAAAGGACAACGCCAATAAATAGTGATTGAACTGTGTCGTGAAAAAACTAATTTTGGTATAATAATCGCCTAATTTTTGTTCCCTAGCATAAACTGTACTTATGTCTGAGTGAATAATTAATTCAAAAACTATAACAAATGGGCGTGTGTGGAAATGTGTACTAATGCACCAAGTGTGGAACTCATTCCCTGAGACTTACGTGAGAGCCAAAATTTGCAATAACATTTTTTAACCAACATTTGTATATGCACATTCGTGTGAAATCTGCAACCGCACTTCTTTAATTATTTACCGGCCCGTCGCACTCTGAAGGGGTTGTTCCTCCCTCATGGTGCGACCATCAATTCTGAGTATTGTGTTACATTCAGGAAATCAAAGAATCAACTTCAGCGTATTCGTCTCCACAAAAATGCTACCGAACTTCTCCTTCTTAATGACAACCAAGACGTCAGACAAGTCTGTGTACGCAAAAGGTGCTCACAAAACTTCACTGGATTGTTCTCCCTCATCCACCCTATAGACCGGATCTCGCATTTTCCATCTGTTTAGCCTAGTGAAGGATGGACTCCGTAGAAGCAGTAAGTTGATGATTGGGAGGTCACTGATGCAGCACGACTTTTGCTCCGAGGTGGACTTTAGAGTGATATCATGCGAGCAGACAGGTCCTTCCAGTAAGCTGGCGTAAGACCGTCGCACTGAACGGAGATAATGTAGAAAAATACAGTTTTGTAGCCAACAGACTGGGGAATAATATGGTGTATTGGACTCCTGCATAAAACTAACCTGCTTTCAGAAAAAAATTGTATTGCATAACTTATTGAACGCCCATTGTATTAACGAAGAGAATCTAATTTTATTTTCATACAATTACAGGTAGTTTTGTGTGAGAAATATCCTAAAACATGATTTCGCACAGAGAGTTTCTTCGTACTCCACACACCAATAAGAAGGCCTCTTTTCGAGCGAACTCAACACTTCCTTGTTGGTCTTTTCCCCGATGTGATTGGTCGAAATTCTGCACTCCGCGTGGCTATAAGATGAGCCGCTTTTGGTGTTCGAGGTGGACATCCAATTGACGTTGTCGTGGAGAGGATATGGTCAACTGTAACATGAGACAGCTCATGACTTCCAATCTTGTCTTGTATATTGCTATGTAAATTTGTTATTAATACACAATTGCTGCATCAGTGACGGAATACACGTTTTTTTTTTGTTTTGCCTCCAGCTTTGCTCTCGAGTCTAGTGAGACAGATACCCAATAGTCGTCCGCGTACGACACACCGTCGACATCGTCCTTCCAATATAGCAGGCCCAGCCAAGGGCTCATTGCTTAGGTTTAAAAAAAGAAAAACTAAAAAAGAGGGCGACGAATGTAGCCTTGATGGTAGTATTTGGTAATCCATTTGATGAGCTTTAGCTGTTCAGCATGCCATTTAACATTACGTCCTCTACAGTACTCCACCAGACTACTGTAGTCGCGTTTTGCAGTTTGGAGATCTCTTAAGCGGGCGAACATCGCACGGCTCCAGAAATTATCAAAGGTGCCCCTGCTATGACCACTCCGGCCGCTGTGGCCGAGCAGTTCTAGCCGCTTCATTCTGGAACCGCGCGACCGCTACGGTAGCAGGTTCGAATCCTGCCTCGGGCATGGATGTGTGTGATGCTGTAGATATCGCATTTCTTAGAGGCGCTGCCGGCAACGCTTGTGATTTCATTGACTGCGTAGTGCCCACTTATTTCGAACGCAGCTGGAGAGTTGTGCTACTCATTTTGCACCGCGGCTTTTGTGCAGCGTCACGGCGCTCCGACCCGACCTGCCTCAAAGTGTCCCGCTGCGGCAACGCGACGCTCGGCACTCGTGCGCCGCAGGCGGGCCGTTAGCACAGATTAATACACTCCTGGAAATGGAAAAAAGAACACATTGACACCGGTGTGTCAGACCTACCATACTTGCTCCGGACACTGCCAGAGGGCTGTACAAGCAATGATCACACGCACGGCACAGCGGACACACCAGGAACCGCGGTGTTGGCCGTCGAATGGCGCTAGCTGCGCAGCATTTGTGCACCGCCGCCGTCAGTGTCAGCCAGTTTGCCGTGGCATACGGAGCTCCATCGCAGTCTTTAACACTGGTAGCATGCCGCGACAGCGTGGACGTGAACCGTATGTGCAGTTGGACTTTGAGCGAGGGCGTATAGTGGGCATGCGGGAGGCCGGGTGGACGTACCGCCGAATTGCTCAACACGTGGGGCGTGAGGTCTCCACAGTACATCGATGTTGTCGCCAGTGGTCGGCGGAAGGTGCACGTGCCCGTCGACCTGGGACCGGACCGCAGCGAAGCACGCATGCACGCCAAGACCGTAGGATCCTACGCAGTGCCGTAGGGGACCGCACCGCCACTTCCCAGCAAATTAGGGACACTGTTGCTCCTGGGGTATCGGCGAGGACCATTCGCAACCGTCTCCATGAAGCTGGGCTACGGTCCCGCACACCGTTAGGCCGTCTTCCGCTCACGCCCCAACATCGTGCAGCCCGCCTCCATGTGTGTCGCGACAGGCGTGAATGGAGGGACGAATGGAGACGTGTCGTCTTCAGCGATGAGAGTCGCTTCTGCCTTGGTGCCAATTATGGTCGTATGCGTGTTTGGCGCCGTGCAGGTGAGCGCCACAATCAGGACTGCATACGACCGAGGCACACAGGGCCAACACCCGGCATCATGGTGTGGGGAGCGATCTCCTACACTGGCCGTACACCACTGGTGATCGTCGAGGGGACACTGAATAGTGCACGGTACATCCAAACCGTCATCGAACCCATCGTTCTACCATTCCTAGACCGGCAAGGGAACTTGCTGTTCCAACAGGACAATGCACGTCCGCATGTATCCCGTGCCACCCACCGTGCTCTAGAAGGTGTAAGTCAACTACCCTGGCCAGCAAGATCTCCGGATCTGTCCCCCATTGAGCATGTTTGGGACTGGATGAAGCGTCGTCTCACGCGGTCTGCACGTCCAGCACGAACGCTGGTCCAACTGAGGCGCCAGGTGGAAATGGCATGGCAAGCCGTTCCACAGGACTACATCCAGCATCTCTACGATCGTCTCCATGGGAGAATAGCAGCCTGCATTGCTGCGAAAGGTGGATATACACTGTACTAGTGCCGACATTGTGCATGCTCTGTTGCCTGTGTCTATGTGCCTGTGGTTCTGTCAGTGTGATCATGTGATGTATCTGACCCCAGGAATGTGTCAATAAAGTTTCCCCTTCCTGGGAAAATGAATTCACGGTGTTCTTATTTCAATTTCCAGGAGTGTACATTTGCTCGGCGCTGAACGCGGTACGGCCGTGCACATCGAGTGGCCGCCCACATCACAGGCGCAGGGCTTTGCACTCGCTGCCGTAGCACTGGTTTACAGTGTGTTCGAGATGATTCGAGAAAGCTGTCACCGCTATAGTGCCGTAGGCAGGGACATATTAATCATTAGATGAACGTCGGCCGAAGATCCCGAGACAGAAGCCAATAGGCAGTTTGTCAACAAGTGGCCACGAAAGCCTTAACAATTTTGAATCAAAGCATACTGCACTGCTTTGACGTGAGTCTGCAGAGCCTGCAGACTTGATTTTACACTGTTTCTCCGAGATGTTCCGTGCAGAAACACAGACAACCGCACCGATGACAGTAAATAAAACAAAGAACTTGAAACCATGGCTTCTTTACTGCAGTATGTCATCGATATCGACATTCATCCTGCTGTGCCGAGCTAACACTACCTGAACAAGCACGTTTACGACACATTGCGGAAATGATTTATTTTATCGCATCAAACTGCTTACGCAACTGTAGCTATTTGAGCCGGTAGTGACGAGAGGTTACTCACTCTACAAGTGACAGACGGTCATGCCATATGGGCAGGGAGTGTGGGATGGGAGAGCTGTGTGAGAACGGCGAGTTGTCCTTCGGCCTCGACAAAGAGTCCCCTATTCGATTTGGCGTCAAGGCGAATAACTTCTAGTATTAACATTTCATTTCGAAAATACTGAAGACTTTGTCCACACTGGTTTGTATATAATTACAGTTTAAATAACTCAAAATTGACCTTGCAAGATTAATAAGAGAATTTAATGCTGCGAATGATTGGCGAACTTAACCTAGCAATCACGTAAGCGCCCAGCGCGAGCGGGCAGAAAAAGAATAGCTCGGTACCGAATCTAAGACTAGCCTTCACGCAGGCAATATGTGTGCACTAATTAAAAGTGAGTTTAAGTTTAACTTTGCCCCGGAAAATGTTTGTACTCAGTCTAGTACTGCAATCGAGATTGTGTTTTCGTATAGGTCGCGAACGTTTATACTCACTTAAGGAAGTAGCTAACTTGAGGTTTTGTGCTGACTAGTGCGACGATTAGAACTGAAGATACATGGATACAGATAGGGTGTATTGTTTTGTGAACACTGTGGTGCTCGAAAGGTTATATTCAGACAGTCTTATCATTACAGCGATTAATGATTTCAGACTGGATCTCAGAGAGGGTTGACTGAGAAAACGCATTTTCCTCATTTTTCAAAAATGGTTCAGATGGCTTCGAGCACTATGGGACTTAACATCTGAGGTCATCAGTCCCCTAGAACATAGAATTACTTAAACCTAACTAACCTAAGGACATCACACACATCCAGGATCCGAACCTGCGACCGTAGCGGTCGCTCGGTTCCAGACTGAAGCGCCTAGAACCGCTCGGCTACAACGGCCGGCTCCTCATTTTTGTTTGAATTAATAAATGAGGTGACATCTCATGTATTCACACTTTATTGTAGCATTCCTGAAAGCCACTCCAAAATTCACCGTCCTTAGATGGCATTGCAAGCCGCAACCAACAAATATTAAATTCGATGGGGACATCGAGACAACTTTAGAAGAGAAGATCTAAGAAAGCTTCCCCACGATGATCCAGGGAAGAATCTAGTGAAATGTGCTAGAATTTACCTTCGCAGTTCATTTAACGTAGCCTTCCACACGCAATGTTTCGCAAACTACAACCTGCGCGGCTAAGCCAGGTTTTCCTAGGAGCAGGTATTTTGTGCCGCGCGAACAGGGCTGGGCGTTGTTTGTCGGCAGCGACGAAAAACTTAAATACGTTGCGCATTTGCGTTTTCCCAGAAAACGATGCCGCAAGCGCATTAACTACTCAATGTACCGTGCTGTCAGAGGGTTCGAACAAAGTATTGTTATTGTAAACAAGCTTTTAATGTACTGTACAGCGCTGATGGATGGCATAGGAGAAAAGAAAATGGAACTTTTGTGCTTCCTGATAGCAAAACATAATGGACGACAAAGAGGAGGATTATTTGCTCCACGCTTATTCGAAGCGCAGAAAAACTGCGAGAAATACGTTTTTGACAGTGAATCAATTAACAGTCAACCTTCCTCGGCACTGAATCGCACTTGTAGCGTTTTAGCACACTTCGTAGCCGTTTTGCACACGAACTTTACCTGAACTGCAGCAGCTGCTTCTTTGGAACGCAAGCAGCGTACAACGCATTAGACTCGTCCAGAAGCAGTTGGCCTGTCAAGCCTGACGTAATGCGCTGGCGCACTACGCACTGTGCACTGTCGGAAACCACCTTCTCTATTTTGTCATTGTCGAACGGACGACGCACTACACCGGGCGCATTGCGTACTACGCGGCACAAAATTTCTGCTTGGAGGAAAATCCGATTTTAGTGTGTCCGCCAACATACTAAGTCACCGCAGAACATTTCTTCTCGTTCTTTTATTGGACAGGAGAGGAAACGCTACAAAAACCGCAGTTGGAGGCATGGAGATGCTAATTATTTCGTAGTCAGTGGTAATGCACTTAGGTCAGGAACAAGTTGTTTAGGCGACGTTGAGCTGGGCTGCAGTGACTTCTGGACGCGGTTTCAAGTGGCATTGCTCTTCTCTGAGGCGCCTTGTGCCGACCGCAGCGTGGTGCCCTCTGCAACTACAGATTCCATTTTTCGTTCCAGTAGCTTCCAATTCCGTACGACAGACACTCACTGCAAAGCAGAGGGTCAGTGCTGAGGTTGAAAGAAGCCAGCTGAATTGCTTAGACAAGTAACACATTCAAGTAACGTAGTACGAGGAAGCAAGGCTTGGTTTTAAAGCTTCGTAGACAGTGAGGTCCTTACAGGCAGAGCTCAGACACTGTTTAACAAGGATGGGAAAATCAGCTGGACAAAGATGAGAAAGAAAACAGGCCTCAGCTTTGTTGAACCGCTCGTTTTGAATGCGCACAGGCTTCAAATATATTTACAACGCGTCCATGTAAGATAAATGTGGAGCCCTGGTTTTGGATCTCGGCCGAAATTTGTCATAATTATTTTTTCACTGCATTTCACCCAGTTCAGTAACAGCAAAGCACATGTGGTGAAGTCGAACTCTGAACTCTGCACTGTATCCAATGGTGTTGGACGTCCACGCCTCATCTCACAACGTGGAATTCGGAGGCTTGCCGGCTCTGTAAAGCAGGACAGCCGGCGATCTGTGGCAGACACAGTACAATGCTGGTGCGCGGAAAGGTGTTTCGGAGCATACCGTTCAGTATACATTGTTGAACAGAGGTCTCTGCTACAGATGACATCTACGTGTTGCTATGTTGACACAACGACGTAGTCAGTTATGATTGCACTGGTACCAGATCATCGAGATTGGACCGTCGATCAACTGAAATGTGTTGCCTGGTCCGATGTATCACGTTTCTAACTGCATCATGTCGTTGGTAGTGTCTGGATACGCCGTCGTCCGGACGAAGGGCTACTCGAAACATGCTCAGAGCCTCGACGTAGATAGGTGGTGGAATATTGTGCCATGGGAGACATAAAGACGAGATTTGTGGTTGTACTCGAAAGTAACATGAGACATGTGGATTACGTGAACATGTTGTGCAGTGTTCTCCAGGCCTGCACAGATGGACCTGCTATACGCCAACGGTTCTTGCGGTCATCAAAGAATGTAAGATCCGACGATGATCTTTTAGAAGATCGAAACTGGTCGTCTGAAGATAAAAATAAACAACTTAAATGTGATCACTTCTGTGTGTACTGGAATAAGCTGTAGTATTATAAAGATAGCTGTTTGTCCTATAACAATGATCAGAAATATGTTAGATGTAACATTATGCCTAGAGCAAAGAGAAAGAACGGTACAGTATATCACTGCAAGAGAAGCACTCACACTATATAATTTTGCGGGTACTACGAAGAAGCATATAAAACGGGACGATCACGTAAAATCAAAATTTTGCAAGACGAGCGCAACACATAGATTTTTTGGACATCTGTAAACAAAATCTCATACAAGGCTGCAGTGCGACCACTTCTTGCATATTTTCCAGGGTTTGGACACATCAAATAGACATGATAACAGACATGGAACGAATTCAGAGACGCGTTGCTAGGATCGTGAAAGATCGGTATAGCCCATACGTAAATGACAACAGAAGTACTCGGGAAACTTACAAGAGAATCCTTGGAAGAAAGACAACGTAATTCTCGCGGAAACATTTTGCTTGAATTTGGAAAGCGTATACTGGAAGATGTCTGTGTGACCATTATGCTGCCACCAACGTAGTTCTCGAGTAGTGGTAAAAAAAAAGTCATTTTTGCCTCACTGGGTGTGCGAATGGAATAGGAAAGAACATTGATGAAATTGGTACGGCGGATCCCGCAACATGCAGGTACAATGGCTTGCTGAATATACGTGTAGATGTAGAATACAGAATTTAATGTAATCAATACCATGAAACATTGGGATTCGTAGGATACCGACAGGCATTGATATCTACATTTACACAATGAGAAGTTCATATTACAACTGTGACAGTAAAAAATATTTATTTCATAAAATTTTGTAAATTAGTTTCTATTAAATTTTGCTAAACATGTATCAGCGCTTGACTCAGAAAAAGATGTAAACTCTTTGTTCTTCTCCATCGTGTTCAGACTTGGCGGGAAGTGGTGGTGAATGTTGTCAAGTCTTTGTGTGTGGAGTGCTCGATTTGTTAGATCCTTGTGCGAGAAGTCTCAAAACACAAATGTTTCCGAGTTCAGATACTTTACTCCGTTTTCTAATTTAAAAATTACCGTATTTTCACATTCCTTTTGTCAGTTAATTTTCTACGTACTAGACCAACCTGTCGACGTTACCACCCCTCTAAAGAAGACAACGAAGCCAGCATCAAGACAGTCAGCTAAGTAAAACCTTTATAACCTAGTATGTGAATATGCCAATCGATTTAACACACTTCAAAACAATGCATATTACGAGATGTACGAGGCGTGTGAGAAAAGTAATGAGACTGAGAACAGTGCGAGTGATCTGGCAATGCTGTCTTGTTCTACTTGTGAAGACAGGGGTGCATACCCTTTCGGATTGCTCAGTACGGGTTGCAGCTCCGTTCCGTCATCATGTGACTTTCGAGAGCTGCCAAGGCTGAGAATAATGACTCCGCCGGTGTGTAGCTGCCGAAGGGAACTACTTTGAAGGGGACAATATTGATGTTTGGAAAAAAGTTTTGATACATAAAAAAGCTAAGTCTCGTTATTTTTCTCACACAACTCGTAGGCCTGAGTCACAATTTAAGCTTGTAACAGCTGTTAATCGCAGCGTGTTCTGCTTAATGGTAGAGCTTGTCATCTCGTTCTGTGGTTGTTTTATTTGTTTGCGCTTGCTGTCTCACTAAAGAAAAGTCGACGAGAGCGCGTAGCGTGGTCTGAAACGTAACGCACCAGAGCCCAGTGACAGACAGAGGTATCGATTGCAGGGCAGAGCGCGCCTGGGCGGTCAGCGGCCTGCCTTCGGCGCCCGCCCGTCGCCTCCACGCACCACTGCCCTCCTGCGTGCAGCGGCAGCCCAGCGTCGCTGCCCCATCGCGGGAGCCCAGCGTACCACAAGGCACACGCGGCACAGATGTTAACCAAACCTGACAAGTCAACCTACTTATTTGACATGCATTTGGCGGAACTTAGCACTGACTACAATTATCCTAACAGTATCAAATTTAATCGACTGCGGCAACAAGTTTACTGTTATTAGTCACAGTATGTTTTATTTCCACTACTCGTTTCAGAGGTTTAAATCTCCATCATCAGGTGGATTTATGTCTATTAATACGACTCGTATGTGTTATGTCTACGACTTTAGGATGGCCCTTAGCGCTGTATAGTAGGAAAAGACAGCCGGCCGCAGTGGGCGAGCGGTTCTAGGCGCTTTAGTCGGAACCACGCTACCGCTACGGTCGCAGGTTCGAATCCTGCCTCGGGCATGGATGTGTGTGATGTCCTTACGTTAGTTAGGTTTAAGTAGTTCTAAGTTCTAGGGGACTGATGACCTCAGTAGTTAAGTCCCATAGTGCTCAGAGCCATTTGAACCATATGAATATCATATAAAACTCACATACACGTTTTAAACACTTAAGTAAAATATGGCAGCTAGAATCCAATACTGCAAAGAACATGTAACACAATAAAGTAACCTTTAGTAGCAAAAACGTGAAACTATTTCAGAACAAAATTTTTATGTTCAAAAATGGCTCTGAGCACCATGGGACTTAACATCTGAGGTCATAAAAAAAATGGTTCAAATGGCTCTGAGCACTATGGGACTTAACAGCTGTGGTCATCAGTCCCCTAGAACTTAGAGCTAATTAAACCTAACTAACCTAAGGACATCACACACATCCATGCCCAGGCAGGAATCGAACCTGCGATCGTAGCGGTCGCGCGGTTCCAGACTGAAGCGCCTAGAACCGCTCGGCCACACAGGCCGGCAAATTTTTATGTTTTTTATACATTTATGTAAGCACGGATGGCATATTAGAGGCTTTAAGCTTAATGAATATAAAACACAATTATGTTGCCAACAATGGAAAATTTGTATATTAATTTTACGTATTATTACTATGTTACATTGATGATTATGTGTGATGATGTGTGTGTATATGTTACGTCAACCATTTATTAGATATAACATTTACTAGAAGCAACCTTAATAACAAGAGCACTGTCATACCCAAAACTTGAGCATTTTTATTCCCCCTCCCTTGTTCCCTTTCACCCTTTTTCTCGTAACCCTCGCCCAGACGCCTCCTCCTGCATACACATTATCTGTCTTACATAACAACAAATTAAAATTCTTTTGGCCACTGTCGGCAACATAATTCCTTCATAATACGCCATGCTTGCTTGCTTAAATACAAACAAAGTATGCGATGTTTAAGCACGGTAGAAAAGTAATCTGTTATCACTGAAAATATTTAATCTTTATTTATCTTTTCTATTAAAGACCTTTACAGCGCTTTATTACAAATTAGAGTTTCGCTTTTGCCATTGTTGGCAACATTATTGTTTTATATGCATTTTGCACTTATTGCGTTCCAGACTCCATCTTTGCGTACTTCAGCTTTTATAAACCACAAGTAACGCTGTATGTGACGCAACACAGCATAAAAAGGAAAGGGCCTATGATCTTTTTTTATATTTTTCTTCATGTTTGCAACCAAAGATCTCCATAAAACTTTCAGCAGTGCACTAAAATACTGTTCTGTTTTGTCCTCTGTTAGTAGAAAGTGCCACAGGTTATCCCAGAGTCGTTCACACAACACATACATGTCGCATTAATTCACATAAATCCACCTGGTGATGGAGTGGATACAGTTCATGCAACAAACAATACTTGTATCCTTTGGGCGACTTAGTTTTTAAAAGCAGGATGTCAAAAAGCAAACACTTATCATGCTGCATTCTGCTATCATTTATCACTTACCATTTCCTTCCTATTGTGTAAACTATATTTCTTACTGAGTTTAGAATGACACAGATTTTAGAAGGTTTCACTGAGTCGTCTTGCGTTTTTAATCTGCGAGCTGCTGTTGGCAGTAGTTTTATTTCAGCATTCTGTGTTCTCATTTTATTACTTAATCACACAATTTCCAGTTTCTTACGCTTAAGTGTTCTTTTTACTGAAATTACTGCTGCGTCCGGCACTGATTCGTTATGTGCATTTTCCTCAACGGGAGAAATACTGGCACTCTTCACAACTTTTTCTGGTTTACAATATTCTGTGCTACAACTTCTCTTTTGTGGGTGTTTTACTGGTAATTTTCTTTTTCGTAGTATTTTAAATGTATGTTACGGTAAATAAGGAAATAATCGGTGAACAACTCCGGCTCTTAGAGGCAGTCCTCGTGTCCTGGAATTTCAACTTCTTTACCGCCGACAATTAACATGTCCGTTTTTGTAATAAGGTCCTCGACGAAGCTTGAGCCGTACACTGATCAATTTTGAGTCAGATCTCCGTATTTTGGAGGAACTGCTCTCAGTAATTTTAAAAATTCTTCTCCGTTTTTTGGATATCTGAAATATATTTGCCTTTACTTCTTCTGTAACCAGTTCTGTACGCTCGGAGTGTCATGTGGGCTTTCCTTTTTTTTAACTTATCATTTAAATACGAGTAAACAGCTACTAACACCACTTTATAACAGCAGACTGCAACTCTTCAACGTCTCCCATACAACACCGTAACCAAACCAACAAAATAAACACACCCAGTCGTATACAGAAACACGCCAAGCGACTGTTCTGCCCGTAGTTCGCGGGCACGCCACCTGCTCTGTAACATCTGTGCTAATGAGCGGAGAGTCAGCACACTTTCACTTCTACTCGCTACGCCACCAGAAAAAACCATAATGGACGTAGCCTAAAGGCGTTGTTTGCTTTGATTGTCGGTTACGAAGTTTGCTTATTACAGATCAGTTTTAATGAATTCTCTTATTCTTTGTATTTCGTCTATCTGTCTCTTCCAGAAAAGCTGATGGCTATTGCAGAGTGTAGGTACAGGTATATATGGAGAGGAATTTAAAAGTTACAGATAGTGTTTCTGGAAGCTGCCGAATCATGTGTTATATAGTCGTACGATGAAGTTTCGTATCTTTCACTTGTAGTCATCTCGGCGATGATTGACCTTGTCTTGGTCTTACTTGCAATGTGGACTATGTCGCAAGGTAATGAATCGTTTAAAGCTTACAAAATCTTTAATCTGTGTTCCACAACTTCGAGAAATCGTGTAAAACCCTTCTTATATTACCGGAAAGCTACTATTAAATAATTATTTTTCAACTAGTTTCGACATGACCGTCATCACCCGTTTAAGTCGGTCAGATGGTGCCGAGATTCGTTGCAGCTTTTTAGTTGCGTAAGAACTTCTTTCATACGGTCTTTTGTAGTGGTACTGCAGGGCAGACGACACGCTGGCATCAATTTCACTTATACATAGAATGAAGGTGTTGTATCTCGGTCCGCTAAAGCGAGTTTTTAAGATTCATTCGTTGTCCACATTGTGTTGCATTTCTTTACGCCATGATGTCGCTGTTATGTCCGCTGCTTTTTAGATGGTGGAGCTATGCGAAATAGACAAGGCGAACGAAAAGCAGCTGGCATTTGTTGAAGTGTCAAAACTCGAGAGGGTTAAGAAGACATCGAGTTACGGTATGCCTGAAAGACAATGACCGGTCAGGAAGCGCAGACTCCGGCGACACGTGGGGCCGGTGCCTCACGGGTGACATCAGTGTGCGTCAGGTGGCCGGTAGCACAAAGGCTGTCTATGTTTCCCTGGTCGCCGTGCCCTATCTCGCAAGCTTAAATGTCAAGCAGCGCGGTGTCACCCTCGTGTTCACCGAGATTAAAACTATGATGTCACGTAGTGACACATGGCAACGTGAACTTTCTGGCCATCCTACAAGCTGTTCGTACATTCGGAAATACAAGACCGTTACCTATAGGTCGTTATTGGTTTACTATAACGTGCAATGAAACGAAATGAAAAGGACACAAATGGAAGAAAGTAAGTAAACAGTTTATTACTTCAAATGTAACCGTCATAACTGTTAATACATTTATTCCAATGTTAGACAAGATGGTCAGTGCTTAACTCTGCATTACTACTGGTGTGTCTCCCGGACCCTGACTTGGGTGAGCGATTCGTTTTCGTTAGGTTCACAACACTGCACACGAGCAGCGTTCCTTGTAGCTTCCTACCGTACACAGCTGTGCCATTTGCTCGTCAAGTGACGGCGGAAGTCCACTGTCTAGGAGCGCTCGTAGCGTGTGTGGGTCTGCCAGACCGACCATAACAAGTAAGTAAGTACTTGTTGGGGCTATAGGACTCAGACTAGCAATGATTGTATCGTTTGTCCCAACACAAATACGTTTGTAGCACACATTCAGATTGCTCAATCAGACTATTTCTTTCAGATCTGTGTAACGATACACTGCGAAATGAAATCGCTAGTGACGAATCAGGTGACACAGGTGGAGACATAGACGTCGAACTATATAGTGAATACGATACGGAAAGCGACGAAAGTGGGGATGACAGTTCAAAATGGCTCTGAGCACTACGGGACTTAACAGCTATGGTCATCAGTCCCCTAGAACTTAGAACTACGTAAACCTAACTAACCTAAGGACAGCACACAACACCCAGCCATCACGAGGCAGAGAAAATCCCTGACCCCGCCGGGAATCGAACCCGGGAACCCGAGCGTGGGAAGCGAGAACGCTACCGCACAACCACGAGATGCGGGCGGGGATGACAGTGATAGATATCAGAACAATAAGAAATATTTTATTGGTAAGGACAAAAGTAACAAATGGATGAAACACATGCCTACTCCTCGTATCCGAACGAGGTCACACAATATTGTGTCACATATTTTGGTGTGAGGGTAATGGCAAAGAATAAAAGGAAAGATGTAGAAATATGGCGGCTGTTCTTCAGGGATGAAATAATGGATGAAGCAGTGATACATACTAATCAATGTATCGAATCCGCTAAGTCGAGATACTCTTCGTAACAGACCTTCATTCATGAGACAGATAAAGGTGAAATTGAAGCATTTCTTGGTCTCTTGTATTTGGGTGGAACCTACAAGGTTGGTAGGGTTAATTTAGAAGAACTCTGGGACAGATATGGAACAGGATTGGAATTATTCTACTCTACAACGACCCTACAGAGATTCAGGTTTCTGGCACAGTGTCTGAGGTTTTACGATACGTCAACGAGGTCCGACAGGCGAAAAGAGGATAAATTAGCTCCTATATTAAACATATTTGATTTGTTCACCAAGAACTGCATAGCACACTATTCTCTCGGAGAATATGTCATTGTAGACGATATGCTTGTCAAATTTCGAGGACAATGTAGTTTTCGAGTGTACATTCCTTCCAAACCTGGCAAATATGGAATAAAAGTGTTCAATATGGCCGATGCAAGAACGGCGTACACGTCAAATTTGAAATTTATTTAGGTGAGCGGCCAGATGGGCCGTATAAGTTGAGTAATCGTGCAGCTGATATCGTCAAAAGGTTGTGTAATCATATTTCCAAAACGTCAACGAACATAACGATGGATAACTGGTTTACGAGCTATGAACTGGCCCTGTCACTTCTGAAAGGCCATAAATTAGCACTTTTGGGAACAGTAAGAATTCGTGAACACAAGAGGTAGAAATGCTTTTACAAATATCTTTGGCTTTCTGAAGACGTGCACATTAGTGAGTTATGCACCAAAGAAAAACAGGTGCCTACCTCTAATGAGTACTATGCAGCATGACAACAAAATAGATGCAACAAATGGGAAAGAAATGAAGCCGGAGATGATAACTCTGTACGAGGCTACTAAGGGTGCTGTAGATTTAGTAGATCAGATGTGTACCACCTATGATGTAGCAAGAACAACTAGAAGATTGCCGTTGGCCTTCTTCTTTTGCTTACTGAATGTAGCAGGCATAAATAGCCTCGTCATCTTCAGAGCTAAAAACCAGGGGAGACCACGAGAAGAAACATTCTAAAATCACTTGGGAAGGCTCTTGTCAGAGACGAATTACTACACAGGGCTGGCAGTAAGGATATCAACCGACCTCTCAAAAGATCTGTCAACAGACTGGCGGGGGTCGAACAGCAAGACGATCAGTGTGTGAACCAGAGTATTGTGCCTAAGAGAGGATGGTGCTATGGGTGTGAAGATAGCAAAACGCAATATATTTGTTACAAATGCTCTAAGTCTGTGTGTCTCAAAAAACACTCAAGTTTAATTTGTAAAGACTGCATGTAGTGGCCTGGTGTGGTAAAACGACATGTGGAAACAGTACGTTCAAAAGACATTGTGGAGACTCTCCGTTTACTTACAACGTTTTCGTACTTGTTTTCTACTCATCTGTTGATACCTGAGTTTGGTTTTCGTAGCTTTCATTGTTCTACATTGTGTAACCATTTTTGTCCTGTACGGTATGTAAATGTTAGAATCACTGTCTGATAAAATAGCGGTGGCTGAGCGGTTCTAGGCGCTTCAATCAGGAACCGCGCGACTGCTACGGTGGCAGGTTCGAATCCTGCCTCGGGCATGGATGTGTGTGATGCCCTTAGGTTAGTTAGGTTTAAGTAGTTCTACGTTCTAGGGGACTGATGACCTCAGATGTTAAGTCCCATAGTGCTCAGAGCCATTTGAACCATTTTTGAACTGTCTAATTTGCTTACGTAATAATAAACGACAACAATTTCCTCAAGCCCAAATCAAAACATGTTTTCTTATTTCATCTACACTATATACGTGAATGTGAAGCCCTTTTGTGCTCTCTATCCTTAGCAAATCAGACTGATATGCAGATCGGGTCTGTGAGACCCCTCGTAGCAACGGTGGTACAAACGAACATAGTACCAACGCAGGTTTAATGGAATGTTTTCGATTGCCTACGGAACAGTGATTGTAGACAGGCGTGCACCTTTTCATCCGAACAAAACCATTATTTTACGCTGGTGTGCGCCTCTTCGTCCGAGGCAAGTCGACGGTTACGAACGTCTTTCTTCAGTACTCCAGAAATATGGTAATCGCACGGGGAGATTTCGGGACAATATGGAGGATGTGTAAGGGCTTTCCACCAAACTTCTGCAGCGCACTCGAAACAACCTTAGGAACAGGCGGATGAAATATTGAACTTTGGTTCTCCCAACTACGTATTCAGTGTCTTAACAGCTGTGCCAAATATTTCTGCGAGTGGCCCGCAGAGGACGTAAAATGTCTTCAGTCGGAAGAGTGGTTTGATGCAGCCCTCCACACTAGTATATCCCGTGCAAGGCTCTTTATATCCACATTGCTTCTGCAGCCTGCTTCCATTTGAACCTTCTTACTGTATTCAAATGTTGATCTTCGCATACAATAATTTTACCCTCCATACTTCCTCAATGCCTTAGGATGTATCCAATCAACTAATCCCTTCTTTCAATCAAAATAGTGAATGGATGTGTATTGTGCCCTGAACCTCACGGGACCTATTTTTGGCCTTCGATTATATACTGCACAGGATAAAACAAGTGCACTAGTATTCCATCGTGAGGTACAAGCAATAACTTACTGCAATTGTAAAATTATTTCGTCTCGTCACAGCATTATCAAGCAGCGGAACGCAAAACACTGTCCGACGAACGATGAAAGATGTCGGTCGCTCCAGCAGGGTCACCGAACTGCGTTCAAGGGGCATCACTATGTTATCTGCGCTGATATGTTCACCAGTGGCGAATTTTTATCAGCGAACTTTTATCGCAACAGGGACCGCATTACACGCAAGAAATCTCAAGTTGCCTCGTGATGCAAAGCTGAGACGAGTGGAGTTTCAGGAGAGGTGCAGAAGGAATAGATGTAGCCTTCTCTCATAACGCCCTATGATGCAGACGAATGGGTGCCCCAGTAACCCACCTTCGTCTGTTCTACATAAAGCATATTTACCAGTAGTGTTTCAGAAGCCCTTCATCAATTTACGCCTTATTGTCTATGATATTTGCATAAGAAACAAAAACATAGAGCATTCTCGTATAGCTCAAAAAAGGACAGATAGTTTATGCATTGACTCGAATCTGTATATGAAAACTTGACATGTTTATTCAGGCATCGTAGATTCGGTTTCTCATTCACATTTAGTCGAAAATCTGGATATACGATTAAATGATGAAGATGGCTGAATGTGGATTCATTTGTAAACTAGAATGTCTGTATTATATTAGGTGCGACATGGAGAAGAAAGTCCACACCATTGGTGTCACAGATCTGTATGTCTCACGAACAGTGTTCAAGCCCCGTTTGCCCAGTCCTTCCATACTCAAAGCAATCAAGCGTCTGGCCGCGTTTCAGTAAGTTGTAGGAAAAAGACTTACCTCATTTTCTCGCTTCTGGAGCGACTTGCTGGGACGAATTTTTTCAGCGAATAATAAGTTACAACATGATTAACCTGTCACCTGGTGCTCAGTACTTGAATGGATGATAGACAATTCGAAATCTCGGTGAGGGTTTTTACCCCATACGGGGCTTTACACCAACCTACCCGACGCTTTACGAATATGTAGTGCTTCCAATAGCAGGCTGCACCGTTCTCGCAACATCACTGCAATAGCCTCGAACGCAGAGATTGGTGGCGGATGTTGCAGCGTAGGAGACAGATCGCTCCCCCCCCCCCCCCCCCCCCCTTCACAATCCGCCTAACAGACTGCTGCTGCCCTGCGGTAACTGGCGCTTTTGTTGCGACTGCGGTTCTCCACGTGCACGACAAATGCAGCTCCAAGTCACCGCAGAGGCATTAATGTCGCAACTCATTCAGCGAGTAAATGGAGTACGCACATGTACCTCCATTGAGTCGGCGTTACGCTACGATCACGCGGGCTGCAGCGCGTAGCCGCTGCCGATTCCATTCATCTGTCAGACAATGGACCTCCGCCCACGAGCCGCTTATCTCGTCCGAGAAGTGCGCTGATGGATGTGCTGCCAGCGCGGCGTCGCGCGCCCGCCAGAATGCAAAGTGGCCGCTCCACGTCACCGATAGAAGCGACGGCAGTGGGAACGAGGCAGCCGATCTGCTCTGGCTGTGCTTGCAGGCGCTGCTAGCGGGGTGAATCGTTTGCCTCCTGCGCACTGCTGACGAAGTGGATCTTCTGCCATCCTATTGAAATTGCAACGCTTATTTCACAATGGGAATAGTTCCCACTACAGCTTGGACACAACGACGACGTTACGGACGAACGCCTCCATCGAAGGCAAAGGAAGTTAATCGAATGTTGTAATGACATGCGGCTTTTACTTACTTCCTCAGGGTTTAAAAGTAGCTTACAAATTATGTACGTCTGCCTTGGGCTACATCTACAAGCATGTTGCCATGGCTTTGCCCTCATCGAAAGTTCCTGTCAGCGATAAAGTACCTGTATTTGAGAACCAGTTGTTGTCGTGGTCTTCAGTCCGAAGACTGGTTTGATGCATCTCTTCACGCCAGTGCAAAATTTTACCCACGTGCTACGATTTATTGGCCTATAGTCATCTGACTTACAAGGGTAATAACCGTAACTACAGTGGTGGAAATCAGTATAATGGCATGGGTATGTGAAGGAAAAACAACATTGTCGACTGGAATAGCTGTGAAGAGCGTATACGCAATAGTATGAGACCCAGTACGCAGACAAATGCAGTCAGATGGTATCGCATTTGAGGTCAGTAGTACAGTATATAACGAGACATTTACGATTCGGGTGGTAGTGGATGGAACTCGGATTACAGGCAGTCGGCTCTGTGGCGTATTAGTGTGTGCGTAAATGCCTTTACTGTAGATAGAAAACAGACACCATTAGTGACAGTGTGTGTTGTGTACATAAACCATGATTGTGACAGGGCCACGCGGAAAACTATTATCACGTGACGAAAAAGTAAAAAATCGGTGCATACAAGAAAAGGTGTCTGTATGACAGTCAGATCGCCGAGAGCTTGAACCGTTTAAGTACAGTGATCGATAATTTCGCTGTATTGGGCGCACCATGTACACAGAAGGGAGAATATGCTCAAAGTAGAAAATAATCTGAGGCACCGAAACGGTCACTTTCGCGCAAAGCAAAGTCCACAAACGGTTACTCCCCTTAACTTGTTGCCAGTAACTGTCAGGCTTGTGCGACAAATTTTATCAAATGACAATCACCTTGTATTTAAGAAAAGACTGCAGAAACCTGATTTAACACTCAGACATGAACAGACTATATAGAAATTTGCGGAAAATCATATGTCATCAAATTCAGAATGGGAAAAAGTGTTCTCCAGTGACGAGAAGAAGTTTAATTTGGTTGGGGCTAGTGGATTTCAGTCTTATTAGCGTGATATGAGAACAGTCCAGCAGTTAAGAATGAGCATAAATATTGGTGGTGAAAGTGTTACGACTAAATGCTAGAGACAGAATTGGTTAGACTGTATGAGGACCTAGGGGACGAAAGTCTTAATGTTTCAACAAGATAATGCACCTGCGCATGTTTCTGCTATAACCAAAAAGTGGTTAGAAGGTAAAGATATCGACGTCTTGCCCTGCCCCCGGAAAAACTTTTGGGCATACTTGCAAGGCGTGTTTATAGGGATGGAAGGCGGTCTGGGGCCGTATGTGAGCTGAAAAGAGCGACACAGGCATCTTTAGCATTTTACCTTTTCCTGTGTCTCAATCAGGTGAAATATTATAAAATCGTGAAAGTGCCATTTACCTCTTCAGTTAACATAGTTTGAGTCAAATCGGTGAGCCTCATCCAACGCGCTCCTGTTCTTAGATTCACGTCTGGAAAAGATCTACCTAATTCTATATATCTCATTTTCTCCTCCTATGATGGAAAAGGATCTCCTTACCAGAACATCTACAGAAAACACTTTCTTACTAAAGGAATGTGGCATGTCCACTTTTGCTGTACCGGTATTAATTTTATTTGTTCACGGCTAGTTTCAGCCTTCTTGGCCATTCTCCAGTGATTCTGCAGTTCTGCGAGAGGAAACTACGCCTTACATAATGAAATGTCACATTATTTAAATTTGCTTTCTATTTGTTTTGATTCAGAGATACTGTCTTGTTGGTTTGACCTCTTGACGTTTACAAAGGCATTTCAATTTCTATGGCATGGTTTTCTACTACATAATCACAAAATCACTTGAGGATGGCCTAGAAGGCTGAAACTAGCCATGGACAAACAAAATTAATACCGGTACAGCGAAAATAGAAAATGCCACATTCTTTTAATAAATTCATTGCTGTGGCATCTGCTATGAAAAGAATAAACTTTCATACCAGATTTGCTCATACAGTCGCATGTTTTACAACCATCATAGCCTTTTGACTTACAAACGTTGTAACGGTAACTACATTTTATGTACGAAAATTGAACTATTGAAATATATTTAAATTTTATAATTAATTGATTAACATTGCTAGGAATAAAAAAAATGGAGAAAATTTAGTAGCAGCAGGAATCGAACCAGTGCCCACGAATATCAATCAGCACTGCTAAACACAGCCACGGAGCCAACACGTCAACCCCTCCGCATAGCTCTCGAATACCTTATACTTGCACAACATGTTCTACGCTATTTGAAAGAAAATTACTGACTTGCTGCTACGGGCAATGTAGCGCTCGTGGTGCAGAAAGGGATGATATTAAATCAGAGCACGTGCAGTGGAAAACAGACAACAAGGTCGCTTCTCTGAGTTGATCGCAGAGGGCTGACCGTTTCAGCGCTTCGCATCGGTTTCTACTTATCGCGGAGACAGCGTTACGAAACATGTTTTCGTCCGTTTTATTTGCAAATCGGCTCCCATTCGAAGTTCGAGTCCTCCCTCGAGCATGGGTGTGTATGTTGTCCTTAGCGTAAGCTAGTTTAAGTAGTGTGTAAGTCTAGAGACCGATGACCTAAGCATTTTGGCCCTTTAGAAATTCACATACATTTTAACATTTTGCAAACTACACGCATCAAAACAAGTTTTGCATCACCTCCGCTCCGAGAGTTCCGGAACCTGTACAGAAAATTGGAATATAGATCAACATAAACATCATTTCCGCCCTTTTTATTGCTCATGAAAACCACACATTGCATTTTGTACTTTCAGAGGTGGCGGTCCAAATTGCTGTGCACAGGTACCTCTAATGCCCAGCAGCACGTCCTCTTGCATTAATGCATGCCTGTATTCGTCGTGGCTTACTATCCACAAGTTGGTTCATATTGTCCCACCCCTCAATGGCGATTCGGCGTAGATCCCTCAGAGTGGCTGGTGGGTCACGTCGTCCATAAACAGCCCTTTTCAGTCTATGCCAGGCATGTTCGATATGGTTCATGTCTGAAGAACATGCTGGCCACTCTAGTCGAGCGATGTTGTTATACTCAAGGAAGTCATTCACTAGATGTGTATGATGGGGGGGGGGGGGGGCGGAATTGTCGTCCATGAAGACTAATGCCTCGCCGATATGCTGCCGATACGGTTGCACTATCGGTCGGCGGATGACATTCACTTCTTGTACAACCGTTACGGCGCCTTCCATGACCACCAGCGGCGTACGTCGGCCCCACATAATGCCACCCCAAAACAGCAGTGAATCTCCACCTTCCTCCACTCGCTGTACAGTGTGTCTCAGGCGTTCAGCCTGACCGTGGTACCTCCAAAAACATCTCCGACGATTGTCTGTTGAAGACCTATGCGACACCCATTGGCATGTTGTTGGGCCCATCTGCACCGCGCTGCATAGTATCGTGGTTGCGAAGATGGACCTCGTCATGGACGTCGGGAGTGAAATTGCGCATCATGTAGCCTATTGCGTATAGTATCAGTCGTAACATGACGGCCTGTGGCTGCACGAAAAGTATTATTCAACATGGTAGCGTTGCTGTCAGGGTTCCTCCGAGCCATAATCCGTAGGTAGCGGTCATCTTCTGCAGTAGTAGCCCTTGGGCGGCCTGAGAGAGGCATGTCATCGACAGTTTCTGTCTCTCTGTGTGAACATCACTTTGGTTCACTTCGAGATGGCTGGACACTTCCCTTGTTGAGAGTCCTTCCTGGCACAAAGCAACAATGCGGACGCCATCGTGCAGCGGTATTGATCGTCTAGGGATTGTTGAACTACAGACAACACGAGCCGTGTACCTACTTCCTGGTGGAATGACTGGAACTGATCGGCCATCGGAGCTCCTCTGACTAATAGGCGCTGATCATGCATGGTTGTTTACATATTTGGGCTAGTTAAGTGATATCTCTGTACAGTCAAAGGGACTGTGTCTGTGATACAATATCCACGATCAACGTCTATCTTCAGGCGTTCTGGGAATGGGGGTAACGCAAAACTTTTTTTGATGCCCGATCCTCACCACCGACGTTTCCCACAGCTACCAATTTAACCGTTCCTTGTTGCCTCTGTTTGTTTCCTTTTAACCTAACCTTTGTTTTAATCAGATTGCAGCATAAAGCTCTTTTCTCTCCAGTTTGATGCAGTACCTCTTCATTAATTATTCGGTCTTGAACAAATGCTTTACGGAGTTCTTGCTGTGTCAGATTTGTCAGCCTCGAGCTTTCGACGGATTCCTCCGTCCTGATCCTCGGAGATATTTCCGTAAACATTTTAGTTATCCGAATTATGTCGTGGAGGCGTCACGGACTCATGGAACTTCCATATGGTACAACAGATTATGTCGATGCCTGTGATTGAAGAACACTGGTAGCGATGCTGATTTCGATAGATGGTAGATGATTTCACCTGATTTCTCTGCTGCCTTTCAGCATCAAGTGCCCGTTCCATGCACCACTCAAGATGTAGTCACTGCCTCGGTTACAGTTATTGTTACGTATTCTGGTTTCAACGGCTTCTTTGATGACAGAATCCCAGTACGTAGGCGCCTTTGCCACTAAACACACAAATACACACATGCAAAAGAAGGAACTTCACAAATTCAGCAAGTCAAAAAGCGTCGGGCTATCTCTGGCCCTTTATTCAAGCAGTTATTCGTCTTGTTGAATGTCATCGTGAGGGATATCGTGCCAAATTCTATCCAATTTGCGCGTTAGATCGTCAAAATCCTGAACTGGTTGCATGGTCCTACCCATAACGCACTCAACTGGGAAGAGATCCGGCAACCTTGCCGACCATCGTAGGGTTTACCAAACACGAATACAAGTAGTACAGATTCTCAGAGTGCGGGGTGGACATTACCTTGCTGAAATGTAAGTCCAGGATGGCTTGCCGTGAACGGCAACAAAACGGGGCGTAGAAAGTCGTCGACTAACCGTTGTGCTGTGAGGGAGCCGCGGATGACAACCAAAGGGGTCCTGCTATGAGAAGAAATGGTAGCTCAGACCATCACTCCAGGTTGTCGGGTTGGATTCAAAATGGTTCAAATGGCTCTGAGCACTATGGGACTTAACATCTGAGGTCATCAGTCCCCTAGGACTTAGAACTACTTAAACCTAACCAACCTAAGGACGTCACACACATCCATGCCCGAGGCAGGATTCGAACCCGCGACCGTAGCGGTCGCGCGGTTCCAGACTTAAGCGCCTACAACCGCTCGCTGCACTGGCCGACTGTGTCGATTAGATGGAGGACAACTTCTTCGCTGGTCACTGGGGCTCACTTCAAAGCAGGACTCATCACTGAAGACAATTATACTCCAGTCGGATTCCAGACTGAAGGGAAGTCGCATAAGAGGAGCACCAGAAATTTTAATTCCGGTGGCGCGAATCGAACCTGGGAATCCCGCTTGTGTGCGAAGTACGCTAGCCTCATCTTTTTCTGACTTTCCTTTTTAACGTCTCCAACAGCTCTCCTCCTGACAATCTCCAGTTAAACACCTTTTTGGCAAACTTCATGAGCTAAAACGAAAATTGTCGCCGTTTCTAGAGATACAGATTGCCATTTCTGGAGACGCCCCGGGCGTGGCTCTCATACCAACCTGACTGTCGCCCGCCATATGGCCCGACAACCACTGCGATGGTCTGGAATGCGTTGTCATCCGCGGCACCTTAGCAGCACAGCGGTACGTCGACGATTTTCTACGCTCCGCTTCGTTGCCCTTCATGGCGAGCCATCCTGGACTTACATTTCAGCAAGATAACGCCCGCACTGCTTGTCTTCGTGCTCGCCAAACCCTACCTCGAGCAGCAACGTCGCCGAGTCTCATCCCAACTGAGAACGTTTGGAGCAGGGCACTCCACCCAGCTGGTGGTTTTGACAATATAACACGCCAATTGGACATAATTTGGCACGATATCCCTCAGGAGGACGTACAATAACTCTATCAATCAATGCCAAGCCGAATAACTGTTTGCTTAGAGGCCAGAGGTGGACGAAAGCGTTTTAATTTGCTCAATTTGTGAAGCTCGTTCTCTTGAACAACTCATCAACTTTTTATGAAACTGGAATCATTTATTTTTCTGTACACGTTTCAGCAAACATAGCTGTATGATTGTTTATGAGCCTGTATTTGGCAGCAGTAGAATGTCGAAATAGCGATATTTAATGTGGCGTCTGTGCTCCGTGCAGCTTTTTGAAGTCATTGTTGTCGATTGACCGTTCTAGCAGCTACCAACGCGATCAATCAGTAAGAAATATTTCAGAAAGCTGCACGGAGCACCGATGCCATATTAAATATCGTGATTTCCGCAAATCTACAGCTGCCGAACCCAGCCTAGTGAACAAACGTACACTTACGTTTAACGAAAGGGAAATACTATCCCATGCATCCACGTACTGATTCAAATGGTTCAAATGGCTCTGAGTACTATGCGACTTAACTTCTGAGGTCATCAGTCGCCTATAACTTAAAACTAATTAAACCTAACTAACCTAACGACATCACACGCATCCATGCCCGAGGCAGGATTCGAACCTGCGACCGTAGCGGTCGCTCAGCTTCAGACTGTAGCGCCTAGAACCACACGGCCACTCCGGCCGGCCCACGTACTGAGATTCTGTCATTAAAGAAGCTTTGAAACCATAACATGTAACAATACCTACACCTTGAGTAGCGCGTGGAAGCGGACACTTGATGCTGAGAAGCAACAGGAAATCAGCTGAATCATCCACCATCTACCGAAATCAGAATCTCTACCAATGTTCTTCAGTCACAGACACCAACATAATCTCTGGTAGCATACGGATGTTCCCTACTTCTATGACGTCTCCATTTCAGAATTTGCCCAACTAAAGTACCTAACGGTCTATCGAGGTATCTCCTGACGATGACGGCAGAAGTCGTCGAAATCTCGACACTGACAACTCCATGAAGCATTTATTCAAGACTGTCTCCGCGAAAAATTACGTTCTCAGTTATTCGAGCTACCTATCTAATCTTCAGTACTATTCCGTAACATCACATTTCAAAATCTCAAAATCTATTATTACGTTCTCAGTTATTCGAGCTACCTATCTAATCTTCAGTACTATTCCGTAACATCACATTTCAAAATCTCAAAATCTATTATTCTTTTGTTTACATTGTTTATTGTCGATATTCCACTTCCATGCAAGATCACACTCCAGGCAAAGACTTTCTGTCACTTAAATTTATATTCAATGTTAGTAAATTTCTCTTTTGCTGAAGAGCTTTTCTTGTTACTGCCAGACCGCATTTTACATCCTCTGTATTTCAGCCAGTAACTTTGCTGCCCAAACAGTAAAACTAGTTTGTTACTTCCTTAGTCTCGTTTCCTAATTTAAATCACTTCCAATCATCTGATTTTATTCGATACTCCATTACCATTGTTTGTTGATGTGCATTATTCTCTTTACGAGACACTATTCATTTCCAAGCCCACTGTATCGTACTTCATACTCTATTCTGTTTTTTTCATGCCCTTCGTCTCATAATTGGCGTCCGTTTTATTTTACCTTTTTTTATTCATTACTCCCGATTTTCAAAGAGTGTATACCAGTCAGCCAGTCACCATCCACTACACTACACTGACATGACATTCAAATGCTTTCATTATTCATTGCCATGACACGTTTCGAACATTCAGAGACCTCCTTCGGAGTCCCCGAGCTCACTCATAAGCGTATATGAGCATATTGTGCTCCATTCGGTGTTTCAGATGAAACGTTTGTAACTGTGTGCACTAGTGGGACACTACCACGAGAGGTTTTTCGTCCTTTCATTTAAGCGTTACAATCTTGCAGTTGTATTACACTGATACTTTTTCTGTACAATTACCTCAGTATAAAACGTCTTTCAGTGCATTTCGTTGTTCATAGCCCCAACCATTATTTTCATTTTTTTATTTCATTATTTAACATTTTTATGTACACCACTCAAAAGCCGCCAAATGTATTACTATGTTTCAACTAATTTCGACACTTTATGTCATAATCTGACAAACTTATAAAACCTGTGGAGCACAACCTTCATCATTTTATTCTTTGAATTTATTTTATTTTGCAGGGCACTATGACAAAATCACGTACAAGAAACGGTCAGGAATGTCGTTGCATGGTTATAAATGAGCTGCAACCATCCGAATATGATCTATAAGAAGTCTAAACCGATGTTGACAAAGAACAATAAATCATTTCAGTATTTAGTTATTACTAATCGTTCCGGATATCAAACTACGGAACTGTAGTCACTCTGAGCATGTCACCTACTGGCAAAATAGTTTATTTTATTTCGTTTTCCTTACTTTGTTCTTCGATTTCCTTAGATATTTCCTTATCAATCATGTCAATTTTAGAACGCGCTCATAAATAGTTCTTGAAATGTCTTGTGGAACCATTACTGTACTTCGGTGCCAGAGAGAGATTTCTCCAGAGAGGACGACGGCTAAACACCAGCTGAATCTGAGCACAGAAGACGTTCACTATCACTGAAATAACTGCTTCATCAACCACGACACTGGGCTGCCGTCAACAACCAGAAATGTGCGAGAAACTACGTTAAGGCTCATTTCCTCTCTTCACTGAAGGATCACGCAGCAGGCGGAGCAAGTTAGCGGGATAATGTGTTCGTGATTAGCAAGAAGCAGATTTCAAACCCCGACTTAGGTTTCCCGATGTTTTCATAAATCATCTGAGGCGAAAGCGACGATGGTCCCTACGACAAAACCACGGCAATTTTTTTTTTCATCACATTCCATGTCGAGGCAGCACTACGCTTCTAATGAAATCGACGACCACGGAGCTTTAATCCTTTCTAAAATCATGCGCTCACTAATATAAAGAAAAACTGTCGAATAATAACTCCTGCTTTCATTTATTCCGTGTTACGGTATGCTGAAAGAATCTGGCGGAACGCGTGTATGGACAATAACGATTTCTGCATGGTTTTTGTCGCTCGTATTTGTGAAAAGGGTACAGAGGTGCAAGTATCAGGGATATTATGTAGACAGTAATCTGTGTAATCTCAGGATTTGTTTTCTCAGATACTGAAGAACGTTACAGTATTTTGTTAGGCTTTGTTTCTAATCTTTGTAGAATTTTGTTTGTGCTTCTGCAACGAGAATGGCTGTAACTGTGGACAAGATGAGGGAAGAGGATATCTCTCCGCCACGTATATCGTTCATACACGTTGTCTCTGTCACTATGCCTAGTGAGCGTAAGGAATGTGGAATAGGAAGTACACTTAAAACCCAAGAGAAGAAGACACATTTCCTGCTGGTCTGTATGAGATTACGATCGTTTAGTTTCCATGACGTGGTATTCATCCATAAGAATTTGTTAGTGCAGATGTACTGTCAAGGGCGGACGACCGATTTTAAAATTATCTCACCGAGCTCAAAGCGTAGAACAGGTTTCACGATAGCTGGTATAATAGTTCATAGCTTCTCAGTATATTTTCATGCGTGTTGTGTACTATTAAATTCTACTGCAGATGGCAAGAAGCATAAGACCTTACAGCATCCACAAATTATTATTAAGCAATCGAAAATACCTGTAACCACATCTTAAAAATATAAGCAACTGCAAGAAAATCGTAAACAAAAATCAATTTGTAATTCAAATTGTAAAAGTACCAACTCACTTCTATATCGATGAGTGGCGTAACTTTAGTACAGTGTCACGGTGGAAGGTAAATGAAATTCCACAGACGTCGAATCCAGGTATTTTTCACACACGGCTGACGTCCGCCTCCTCTGCTGAACTGGAACAGAAAGTAAACGCATTTTGTAGTCGCTCAGCAGTGTAAACTATTACATTCGGTAACCACTACCTATAAAGGTAACAAACTATTGTTGGTACAACATAAATTAAATTGTGATTAAATCATTAAGCGCTCTTTTGTGTGTGTGTGTGTGTGTGTGTGTGTGTGTGTGTGTGTGTGTCTCTTTGATCGCTCCGAAAAACAAAACCTACTGTAAATGACAACTATTTATTTTTGTCTTTCAGCTCGAGTGCGCTATTTAGCCACCAACAATTACACTACTTAGATTTCAACAGTTACAAAAAAACTTATTTTTTTGAAATATATATCAGTGAACATATTACTATGTTACTTTAAAATAACTACAAAATATTTCTTCACCAGTAAAAGAAGGAAAATTTCTAAAAGACGAAGTAACAATGAAATTTTTCTCTACAAGAAATGTTTACAAAAGTTTTGAAGCCACTACTCTTTGAGATACACACAATTTTTTAATCAATCACTAAAAATGGGGCTACATCTTCTGTATAGTTCTGTGGTCAAATTTTAAAACTCCTAACTAAAATAAATCTTATCAGACAGCTAGTAACAGCATTCTGATTCTTTAATAAAAGACCAGTACTGTTTGTAAGGAGCGCTACCCCAAGCTTTCTCAATTCTGCAAGGAATTTTCCTCCATGTTACTTGAATCCCCAACAAACGATGCTGCAGTATGACCATAAATGGTCTGACAACACGAGTGCCTGAATTTCTTAATTGTAAGCGATACGAATAAGACTGAAATCCCATCCCAGTGACTGTAGAGATAGCTCTACGATGTAATTACACGTTACGAAACCAATGTGAGGTTGAATGCAACCATAATAGTTTTCTCTAGTTACGTTTGGTATTTCCCATTCTTCTTCCCAGCGGGACCCGGCTATAAATGACAACTATTCTGTCCTTTGATTACGTCGTCGTAGTAACTGATGAACTATTCACACGGACGTTTATTACCCACACTTTATGCTGTAGACCACTAACTCAGTGTAATCGGACTAATCAATCACCGTGACGGAAGTCTGCAAGTAGTTGAACGCAGTTGATGGCCTCTGTTTACAAGTTCCAATTACAGTTCCCTGAAGCGAGGGAACGTCGTAAAAGTGACATCAAAACGCGCTGATGGTGTCGGGCCGACACGCCTCTGAAACGCAAACAGAAATAAGACGTCCAAGTGGTCTGACAACTCAGGCAATAACTCTCCCAGGGTCTGCCGCGTTGCGAGAAATCACATCGTAGCGTAGCCATCTCTTATGGCTTTAATGTTAACGTTCGACCCTTCAGATCTGAGAGATTTGCTTAGCTATACGCTAGTCAAATAGCAATGCTCTTTAACGGTTTTCGAATTTCATCCTCTTAAGTCGTTCATACATTTCAGAAATACCTATTATGGCGACAAATATTCTGCTCCCTTGTGACATTCCTTCTGAAGATACGTCAATTCAGAAGACAAAAGCCCTGGTTTCTCGTAATAGAGAGGAATCTAATCCAGTGAGCCTATTTCAAGCTTTCTACGATTTTCTGTGATCATTCTAAAAAAATATGCAAATATTTTCTTTTACATTGCCGTTCTTCCATTCTTCTCGTATCTTAGTTTACCATATGGTCTGGCTCTCGAGACGATGTAGAGCCATTATAAGATGAAAAAAAGCAACGAATTTGGTATTTTCCGTAATGTGTAATTAAGTATTGATGAAAGCTCGTGAAACATCTTTCACGGTGACGTAAATTTTTAGAGCGATGTAGATGAACTGTTTCGCAAATACAAATTCTTCTATATCCATACTTTGCAAACCACTGTCAAGTACCTGGAAGAGGGTGCTTTCCTTTGTAAAACGTGCGGAACGTTGACTGTACGATCGTCAAAATGTGTGATGGCGGTTGTTGTCACATTGGTCTGTTGCACCTGTTGCACAGAATGTCCCATTTATCTTGACAATCCCAAATAATTTTTTCCCGGAAGCAAAATATATATATCAAGTAAATGTTGCTTAGCTACCAGAGGGACATTAAGCAGCGAGACTTCCTTTCTTGTAAATCACTTTTAAACAGCAGCCCATAGTTTTTACTTTCTAATCCACTTCCTCTCCTCAATCATCATCATCATCATCAGCCAATTCAATCATTAGATGATGTGGCCTCTTCGAGTCGTGGATTCAGGTAGGCTTTCAGAAGTCTTCTCCAAGTGGGACGGTCTTGGGCAGTTCTCTGCCAGGTGTTACCGGCGATCTTCTTGATGTCTTTGTCCCATCTGTCTGGTGGTCTTCCTCTAGGCCTCCGGTGCTCTCTCGGACTCCACTCCAGTACTAACTTCGTCCATCTGTTGTCTTTTCTTCTTGCGACGTGGCCAGCCCACTGCCATTTCAAGGAACCTACTCTCTCTAAGATGTCATTAACCTTCGTCACAGACCGGATGTCATCTGCCCTTTTCCTGTCCTTTCTTGTATAGCCCAGCATTGATCTCTCCATGGCTCTCTGTGCTGTCCTAAGTTTCCCTTTTGTGAATGAGTTCAGTGTCCATGTCTCGCATCCGTACGTCATCACAGGAAGAATGCATTGATCAAATACTGCTTTCTTCAGATTTACTGGCATTTTTGATCTGAATACTTTTGAATTCTTCCCAAATGCTTGCCAGCCAAGCTTGATGCGTCGATAGATTTCTGGTCTTATGTCTCCCTTCATATTTATAATCTGGCCAAGGTAGACGTATTCACTGACCTCTTCTAGTAGACTGTCCTTGACTTTCACATCTCCAGCTGGGACCCATTTGTTGGATATTACTTTTGTTTTGGAAAGGTTCATGTTCAAGCCAACCAGCTGACATTCCGATGCAAGATCTGTAACTAAGTTTTGGAGCTCTGCGAAGTCTTTGGCCAGTAAGGCAATATCATCAGCAAATCTCAAGTTGGTAAGCCTTCTTCCATTAATTCTAATTCCCTTACCTTCCCAGCTCAGCTTTGACATAGCCATTTCCAATACAGCAGAGAACAGTTTTGGGGAGATGGGATCGCCTTGCTTGACACCCCTCATGATGCGGAATTCTTGAGTTGATTCGCCGATGTTAACATAAGCTGAAGAATTCTCGTAGATTTTCCTGAGCACTTCAATGTATGCTGCTCCCACTCCTTGCTCACTCAAAGCTTGGAGGACAGCTACATGGCTAACGGAGTCAAATGCCTTTTCAAAGTCAACAAAGGCAATGCAGAGAGGCAGTTGGTATTCATTCGCTCTGCTTATCACTTCACTAACGGTCAGAATGTGGTCAATTGTGCTCTCCTCAATACCTGTTCAAAAATATGGGTCACAGGGTATCATATTTGTAAACATAAAGTTTTAACTCTCCAGTACCATTGAGGTCAATATTACCCCTTAAGCACGTTGGAAATATATATCTACCTTATTTATGGGTTCTTTCGTTACTTCTTGGTAGAAGGATTCCATATTTAAGGTTGAATAACAAGCAGAACAAAACAGTGTACTTGTTATTGAATCTTATATGTATCTGCCTTGCTTTCAAAACTATTATTTTCAAAATATATGACTTTATCCCTCTGAGTCAATTGTATCCAATTATATTTCGTTCATTTTCATATTTACAACACATTTAAACTTATTCAGGTTCTTTTTCGATAATTATTACTGGGTTCAATCGAAATTTCTCTTTGTTTCTTGAACGATATAATATGAACATAGAATCATTATTGTTGCACTGAACATGTCAGTTCATTACAATATTACTAATATGTGAAGTGTAAGTTATTTGGGGTCTATGTGACCCCAGTGGTACTTTGTGAGACAAAAAAAAAAAAAAAAAAAAAGTCCTGGCAGTAGGAAGGTTAAAGACATAACACAAAACTGAATTTCTCTTTCCTGTAATAAAACACACAGTGCAGGTGTTTCAAGTAACATAGCTCGATTTCTTGATGGCTTGCTGGAGTTGACAGCGGAAAAAAAAGGAAAATTGAAACTTACATTGTCCACAGATGGCAGCATTTTTACCTTTCCTTCGTTGCTGTGCATCGCACCCATTTAAAACTTCATTCGAAGACCGTTGACTGAATGACCGGTGTACATTTTACGAGTATTTGTCGAACACAATATTACTGCACCTGGGAACGAGGGGGATGCGGTCCGCTGATTGTGAGTCAACGCGTAATCGGCGCTGACAGTACTCGTACAACCACAACTGACCTGACTGCACTAACAGTGCCATGAGTTTTCCTTAGTCAGCACTGTATCTGTTTACCGTAACGTCACCGCGTGCTTCCGATAAAGCCCAAGTGTTATACTATTGCAGTTGAGTAGCACTTGTGTTTACTGTCAGCTTCAGCAAACAGACGAGTCACGTTACCTGCGATGTGTGTTAGTACTGGAGCGTCAGAGTCAGTTTTGTTTTGCGTTTTTAACCCTTAACAGGCGTTGCGGACACTCTGGGACAGCAGGAAAGTATGAAGTTGTAGGAACTTTCGTATTTGTCGATCAGGGAGCATGTCCTGTCCCGTACCTTGCTACAGTGCGGATACATGTCGCGTACTTAGGCGACTGCAGTCTTTCATCAAGACGAGCATTGTACACAACGAACTTACAGTCACGGGACTCTGCGACACAGTTAATGTAATGTTTTCAGATTCGTGATTATGTCTCCGAACCCACAAAAAGTTAACACTACAGATCCTAACTTCGAGGAACGTGTAGTAAGATAGATAGATGAATGTGATGCTCACTGTTCAGATCAAAATGGCGATCCCGAGAGCAACATTACTATCGAAAATTCTATTCCAAGTGATCACGAAACAGCAAGTGAACTTTTCGGGGATAAATCTGATGAAGAAGAGATGCAGGTTACTGAAAGTGAATACGGAAAGTGTTCAATGTATTGTAAATCTACTACACTCCTAAATACTACCTCTTTTTACATGCGTGTTTGGAACGTTGTCAATGCCTTACAGTTTTCCTGTAGAAGTAAATATATCTTCTTCTCTTATACTTTAGATCTTAGTAAATGTGTATTCATATATTCCTGACATTATAAAGTTCAGGGGCGATCTCGATTAATGTAGAAACAGAAGTACATCTTCAAAGATTCAAGAAGATCAAGCATTTATTGTGATAAGCCGTGTCAGCAAACTACGTTGCCACCATCAGATCTGTAAAGCATAGATCAACATATTCAAGCACCCTGGGATCAGATTAAAGAGATGTAATGCAATTTTAAATAAAGATAGAATATAACATCTGTTGTGCAGTACATTTCACTGAATCTTGATCAAATGCATATTATACCGTCTCATATCACAGACTGATACTTCATGAACATGAGAACAATAGTATACCAGCAAATCAAGCATAAATTATTACATAAAACAGAGTGAAGACTGAAATTGTTAGGTAAACATCATAGACGTTACAACCAGAAATGACTTGGCACTGTGGTAGTAATTACAAACAAGAGTACGTCGTGTCATATAAAGGCAAACGAGCATCGAAGAAGATTACACTGCTGACGTACAATAAATAAAGAATCCAATTCAGAGTACGTTACACTTATTTTGTTATAATAATTGTAATTAATACTATATAAAAGTTGAAACCATCTTAGAAAACATAACAGAAATAACTGTACCTTCAACATATTGTTTAATACACAAGTAGTGAAGCCAGTCATGTGGGATGTACGTATTATAAAAACATATGGAATAAAAAATACATGTCATAACGTTAAGGCAGCATAAGGCCTCGATAGTCACTATTGTTCGGTATCTCGGTGAAGTTAAGCAACCATAAAGGAACCACGAAAGTGAACATCCAGTGTTTCACTCATAACTACCACACACACGTCATTACAAGTATGGTAACCATACAACGAAATCACTTAGCTGGCTTTATACAAATCGTAAATAGATTAAGGAAAGGCAAACCTACGTTTCTAGCATTTGTAGACTTAGAGAAAGCTTCTGACAATGTTGACTGGAATACTATCTTTCAAATTCTGAAGGTGGCAGGGGTAAAATACAGGGAGCGAAAGGCTATTTACAATTTGTACAGAAACCAGATGGCAGCTATAAGAATCGAGGGATATGAAAGGGAAGCAGTGGTTGGGAAGGTAGAGAGACAGGGTTGTAGCCTCTCCCCGATGTTATTCAATCTGTATACTGAGCAAGCAGTAAAGGAAACAAAAGAAAAATTTGGAGTAGGAGTTAAAATCCACGGAGAAGAAATAAAAACTTTGAGGTTCGCCGATGACATTGTAATTTTGTCAAAGACAGCAAAGGACCTGGAAGAGCAGTTGAAAGGAATGGACAGTGTCTTGAAAGGAGGATATAAGATGAACATCAACAAAAGCAAAACGAGGATAATGGAATGTAGTCGAATTAAATCGGGTGATGCTGCGGGGGTTAGGAAATGAGACGCTCAAAGTAGTAAATGAGTATTGCTATTTGGGGAGCAAAATATCTGATGAGAGAGGATATAAAATATAGACTGGCAATGGCAAGGAAAGCATTTCTGAAGAGGAGAAATTTGTTAACATCGAGTATAGATTTAAGTGTCAGGAAGTCGTTTCCGAAAGTATTTGTATGGAGTGTAGCCATGTATGGAAGTGAAACAAGGACGATAAATAGTTTAGACAAGAAGAGAATAGAAGCTTTCGAAATGTGGTGCTACAGAAGAATGCTGAAGATTAGATGGGTAGATCACATAACTAATGAGGAGGTATTGAATAGAATTGGAGAGAAGAGAAATTTGTGGCACAGCTTGACTAGAAGAAGAGATCGGTTGGTAGGACATGTTCTGAGGCATCAAGGGATCATCAATTTAGTATTGGAGGGCAGCGTGGAGGGTCAAAATCGTAGAGGGAGACCAAGAGATGAATACACTAAACAGATTCAGAAGGATGTAGGTTGCAGTAGGTACTGGGAGCTGAAGAAGCTTGCACAGGATAGAGCAGCATGTAGAGCTGCATCAAACGAGTCTTTGGACTGAAGACCACAACAACAACAACAACAACAACATACAAATCGTGCAGCTCGACGTTTAGGTACTAGCACACCAAGATCCTGAGTACGAAGCGTCTAGCTCCAACTACCATTTCGCGTTCAAACTCCCATCGTGCGGCCACAATCACGTCTGAGACCTTTTTACACGAATCACCCGAGTACGAAGAACAGCTCCGCCAATGCACTGCTCTTTTATACCTTGTGTAGCGATACTACCGCCATCTGCATATTTCTGTATCGCTATCCCGTGACTTTTGTCTCCTCAGTGTGTTAGCCTGTCCAGTAGTCACGAGTAGCAGATGGATGTCTCACACGGAGAAACGCAATGGACAAGGAGAGAAACAGCTTAGTGAGTCGAAATGCGGCTGTAACGTAGGTGAAGACGCAGTGCCCGTGGCAGCGGCGCGCGCTGATGGAGACGTCCTTGAGGCCGGGCTGCGCAGTAGCGGCGGTGCCGCCGTCTGGCCCTGGTGGCGGGCCGCGTTTTGGCAGCCCGGGGGCCGCGGCGCCGCCTCCGCCCACGCGGCCGCACAGCAGGCAGGCAGCTACGGCTGGTGCCCGGGTCTGCAGTACAGTGCGTGGCGGGCCTCGCGTAAACAGATCGAGGCACCCCTCCATGTCTTACCACAATCATTAACTTATTTAGCAACGCAGCTACTCTTAACTGTACATTTCTAAGTGGTTTCATAAGTCGTAATTTTCCATGAAGAATGGGCCTTCATGGTTGGTAAGCTTCATTATTCCAAAGATCATATAAGGGTTGGATTGTTTGAGGAAGGAGACCAGAGAGCAAGGTCATCGGTCTCATCGGATTAGGGAAGGACGGGGAAGGAAGGCGGCCGTGCCCTTTCAAAGGAACCATCGTGGCATTTGCCTGGAGCGATTTAGGGAAATCACGGAAAACCTAAATCAAGATGGTCGGACGCGGGATTCAACCGTCGTCCTCCCGAATGCGAGTCCAGTGTCTAACCACTACGCCACCTCGCTCGGTCCAAAGATCATATAAGGAATTTCAACAATGCACAGGGTATAGTTCTCACAAGCTGCGACATCGTAGCGAAAAAACACAGTGACCCGTATATGTAATAAGATGGTCATTAAAGACCAAAACCGGTAATCTTGAAACCAGATGTGATGATGGTCATTAAAGACCGAAACCGGTAATCTGTTAAACCAGATCTGATGATGGTCATTAAAGACTGGAACCGGTAATCTGTTAAACAGAAAAGATTGTGACCATAGACGTAAATTAAAGGAAACTTATTAGGCTATAGCTATTTTTTGACTGCTGTCTGAATTGGTCAATGTGTCTAGTGCCGTTGCTAAACATTTTTATTTGAAGGGTTGGTCTGCCGCACAAATCGGAACAGAACTGAATTAAGTTCACGCGGACTCTGCAACATTTTTCAAGACTATTTACTATTTGATTAAGGAATTTATACGCGGTCGGACAAGCACCGAAGATGAAGCCGTCCAGTTCAGGTCACCACAAAGGAAATCATCGACAGGTTCCATGAAGCGGTAATGCAAGATCGCGGAGATTGCTGAGACCATAAGCATCTCAACGGGGCGAGTGAATATTGTCCCACACGGAGAATTGCCTAGAAAGATGCTGTGTGCGAGGTGGCTGCCGCGATTGCTCTGTCAGCAAAAGGCAAATTCCGCACAACATTCCAGCACAATGTCTGGCAGTGTTTAATCGCAATCCGCAAGACTGTTTGCGCCTACTTGTCTCTGTGATGAAACCTGGATCCATGATCACACAACAGAGTCAAAACCGGCAGACCACACAATGGACAAATGTTGGTGAAGGTGCAGTGAAGATGGCGAAAGTCATTTTGCCAGCTGGTAAGGTGATGGAATTCACAAGGAATAATGCTCTTAGATTACTTGGAAAACGGCAGAACCGTAACTAGACCCTATTGTATCGGATCGTTGGAAACATACGGTGGGTGAAAAAAAGACCAACGTTGGCACGCAACAAGTGCTCTTTCATGAGGATAATGGACTATCTCACACGTCAGCCATAACACTGACCAAAGTGCATGAACTGGGCTTTGAAATGGTTCCTAAACACCTGTTCGTTAGATTCTAATGCAAAAAGAGACAGCCAGAGTCGCAACTAAGATGGATGTTAATTTAGTCGGTGACCGGTTTCGGGCTATGTCTATTCTCAAATCAACCAATGTTTGCCAAGTAAAATATCCGCCCAAAAAAATAGCAAATAAAGTGGATAAATATGTTTTTGGTCCCATTTTATTTGTTGCTATTTTGTTATACGGCCATTTTACTTGGCAAACATTGGTTAGTTTGAGAATAGGCGTAGCTTAGTTTGAGAATAGGCGTAGCCCGAAACCTGTCACCGACTAAATGAACATCCATTTTAGTTGCAACTCACGCTGTCTCTTTTTGAATCACAATCTAAAATGACTTGCTGACTCAATACATCCAGCACGCTGGAGTTATGCTACTCATTATACTTATCCTCTAGTGACTTCTTCCTATGTCAGAAATTGAAACTCTATTTGCTGGAAAGAAATTTTCATCAAATCAGGAAGCCGCGCGGGGTACCGACGTGATCTTTGGCACCTTGCCGTGGTTCGCGCGGCTCCCACCGGTTCGAGTCTTCCCTGGGGCATTGGTGTGTGTGTTGTCCTTAGCTTAAGTTAGTTTAAGTTAGATTAAGTCGTGCGTAAGCCTAGGGACGGATGACCTCAGCAGTTTGGTCTCATAGGAACTTACCACAATTTCCAAATTTCAAATGAGGAAACGATAGTTGTGGTCAACTTGTATTTTGCAGAGTTTGACAGAACCTGTTTTTCCGATGGAATGAAAAAGCTGGAAGATCGTAGAACCAAGTGTATACCCCTCAAAGGTGACTATGTCGAGAAGTAAGGTGGGTTGTTAACGACACAACTCGTTTTTTTAATGAGAGTTATCAAACCACTCCCGTACCATACCCTCGTATATTTTACATTTGCATTAGGGTACAAAACAGAACTTTTTGTACTTAATTTGGTATGTAACATACCAATGGAGACCTAATTATTGTAATTAACTAATACGTAGCTTATAAATTATGACTTCGTTTGAATAAAATGTGGAGGAGTAAACAATGTTATATTTCCCCTTCAGTGTTCTAGCGTTAAACAGTATTGCCCGTGAAAGTGAAGAGAAGTCCTGATCATTTGACAGCTCCGTCGTGTTGAAAGACTGGACACAGGAAGGTCTGGCGGTAACAGCGCACACTCGAGTATTCATTCACGTGGAGCACTGTCTGTTTACAAACGTTCTGCACACTCCTCGCACACTATCCTTTTAACAACATTAATTCACAGTGTCATGTCTACGAATAAATCCTCATCGTTCATTCTTTTCACAAATATCTAATGCAGCTTGCCTTTTTATGGGTTCCGTAACTCAGTGGGTGAAAAAGGAACCCTTGTAGGATTACTTTGTTGTCAGTCTGTGTCCGTCTGTTAAGACCCCTTTTTCTCAGTAACGGATAGAGTATCAAATTGAAATTTATCTCAAATATTAAGGTCTATGGTCCCTTGGCGATGTAAAATCTTTAAGCTTCCAAGCTGATGGAATCAAAAGACAAGGCCATTTATGTCACATAATACATCTATAATTATACATAACTGAGTTTCTACGGTACCCTCAGAGCGCGAGTCCTGCTAGTACTTGTCCACTTTTTAAATTAGGCCGTCTCCTTCGCACATGATGACTTGTTTATTCTGGAGCCTTTTAAAATGAACTCCCATACACACAACAAAATTTCGCAAAATTTCCTCACTAATCTTAACTTTCAGTTCTATTCAACTAAAGGTGTGAAGTCTGCACAAAGCAGATGTTTCTCTGTATCGCTTATAATAAACGGAACTTGTTGCATGACAATGCATTTATCCATATTGTCTTGCGATGTTTATTACGTTCGCTTTGCTTTTTCTTTGGTTCTAGATACTTTAATCCCACTCCGCTCTGTATCGTGTCCTCCCTCCGTACTTTGTATGCCATCCCCCAACGTCAGTTTTAATATTTTGCTTGCACGTTCCGTCTGTTATTTCTTCAGCAGCGTCACTCCTTCACCTACTCGTCGTCAGTACATGTCATGACGCTGCCAGCGAGCGTGCTCGACTGACCTTGAAAGGCTTCCGCGATCGCATTTCTTATTTGCACTGCCAAGTAACAAAGTGCACTATTTTGAACTGGAACATTTGGCTGTACTTAACGTGGCGACTGGATCTATGGTTCGCTTTGTCGACTAACAGGCACTAGCAGTGCAGTATTGAAACCCTGCTCTCCTCGTTTTCCTTTATGGATGTGTCTCTGTGGATCACTGTCAGCTACCAGTCGAAAGGTTTGGAGTTCAGTGCTCAGTCGGAGCAATTACTTTGCCACTTATCTATTCTTTAGCATCTGGCAATGAATTTTTAATGTGAAATGCCCACTCTCACCGCAGTCCCCATGTAACTGGCACGACAAGTCACTTACAAGGTGTGAGAGAAGAGAAATCAAAAAGCAAAGTTCTGCCTAATAAAAACAATACGGTGTTCAGCTCAAAAAATGGTTCAAATGGCTCTGAGCACTATGGGACTCAACTGCTGAGGTCATTAGTCCCCTAGAACTGAGAACTAGTTAAACCTAACTAACCTAAGGACATCACACACATCCATGCCCGAGGCAGGATTCGAACCTGCGACCGTAGCGGTCTCGCGGTTCCAGACTGCAGCGCCAGAACCGCGCGGCCACTTCGGCCGGCTGTTCAGCTCAACCTTTGGACATGAGTCATCTTTACCTTAGTATCGTAAGGCTTTCTAGACAGTATTTATCGGATGATTAATGGGCTTCATTTTGTAGCCATACACGCTGGTTGTCGTAATTGATGGTGTAGGGGAGTAAGCGTAATGAGTATAAGGTATATTTACTTACCAGTTTCGTAATCCACTGAGGATAATAGTACCCACCCATTGGACTCCTAACTTAGGTAAAGCCCCATATTCACGTTAGGAGACAAAGAGTAGTTAATTGTCACGTGCGACAAGTTATATACATATAGTGTTCATACCAATGATAAATTTTGCGTAATAGTCCATTACTTTAAGTATGTACGAGGGAGTTGCATTAATAAACGGAATCACATTTTCAGCCGCGGGACATTGACGTTAGGTATACCATTCAGGTTCTTACTGTAGCATTATGGGTTCAACCATGAGCATAACGTGTAAAGGAATTATTCTATATTATATTTTGCGATGAATAAAGTATCTACATAGTTTGCCTCTTAATGTTGATGGACTTCCAGGTTATGCAAGGGAGGCCGACAATGTGTTTGAATTTTGTGTGCGGTATTTTTGAGGATATGACATACTGCAAGTTGCCACTATTGGCATAGGTGCTGCTTAGTTATCTGTACTGCATAGCAGTGTAATTTATCATCGGTCGACCGGTCTGTAGCTTCAAAAGTTGTGGTCCTTCGTGTGCGTAATACGACCTGCGGTGTTTTCTTTTTAATGTAAGGAATGTATGCACTCTAACGTGCCTGAGTATATTTGTATTATGTGTTGTGTCTGTACCTCAGAATGATTCAGCTACTTTTTTGCTGGGTTTTGTGCAACCCACAACGGTTTCCAAAACCAAGCACAAACTTATCATATTCTCTCGCTCGCTACATGTAAACTACTAGTCCTACAGAAAAAAATGAACAGGACCTTTTTGTAGGAAATTTTATGAAGTTAAATTTTGTACAGGGATACATTTCCGCTGGAGGCCACGGTTTCAGAGTTATTCAAGAAAAGCGCATTTACAAGTCACTTTTGTACGTTTCTCGAATAATTCGAAAATGTATCACATTACAAAATTTAAATTCACTACTTTTTTACAAAAAGATTCTGTTCATTTTTTCTTTATGACCAATAGCTTATGCATAGCGAGCGAGAGAATACGAAAATCTCGCACGTGGTTCTCGAAGGCATTGCGGGTTGCATAAAACCCAGCTGAATCACTGTGCATATAAACATGTGTTAGAGCCACCTGTGACGTAAGTAAAGGAGAAGTACCAGGTTTAACGATACTCAGAATCTGTGTCAACACAGACAGGTTTGTATAGAACGGTTTTCCATTTATTCAAGTACAATATTTGCAGTCAGGAATATCTACAGCCAGGTATGATTCTAGTCAGATTTGCCCTATTGTTTTTACCCGCATGAGAATCTGCATGACTCAATTGTTTTGCCTTTAAAATTCATATGTAATTACTATCTAATTTACCGTATCGTTCACTTTTACGTAAGAAAACGAATGTAAAGTTTGAAATACATCCAAATAATGTAATAAAACAAGAAATTCTGCGAAGGTATTAAAGCTGGTGTAGCTTAGTAAGTCGCCTGAAGTAATCCTAAATTCCACAGTTTTAGTTCGCTACACCCCCATAACCGCATTTTCATGTCACCGAGATCATTTCCCAAGCAGATCTAAATCATAGGAAAATACCGACGACAGAACGAAAAATGAAAGTGTCCCACTATGCAAATAATTACTTCATTTTTACTTCCTTCATAAGCGGCATGGTAAGGCTTTTTCGACAGTATTTCATACACACCGCATGGCGGTTAACACGTTGCCCACAACGACCACAGAGGTTTGTCGTAAACAGCAAAAGGCCTTAAAAGCAGAAGTCTTCATATTCTGTAAAGTAAAAAGCAAGCTGCGCTTGTGGTGGAGGAACTGGCTTTTCCAGGAAGAACGCCACAACTACCATACAGTTCCACCAAGGATAAGTTTCCAGTCTCTTGTGTAAAGCCTGTCCTTGATCGTCTCTTACGTTAGTTGTGTTTTAGTTACTGATATCTATTTTTCCTGTAGTATTCACGCATTTAGAGAAAAATAAACAGATTCCAGGCACGAGTGTGCATTGCGGCGCCACTGATTTGAAAGACGCACTGCGGGAGCATCGGTATAGCCTTGTAAAACAGCCTGTTGGGTCTCCTTGTGACGTAACGGGTAGAGATAACGAGGACTTGCCTGCTCATTCTTGAGTTTACAGACATTAAAAGATGTTTACAAGGTGGCTCTTTCTCTAGCAACGTATCATTGCTCGAGACGAAACTGCTCGGAGAAATAATTTTGTGAGAATTACTGCCGTCAGAACTGTTTACTATCGAAAAGACAAACAATGTCTTCAAAGAAAGCGTCTACGAATGCACAATAAAGCTGACAATTGTTACCTGCCAGAGTTTACGTGTTGAACCCAACGGCGGGATGTTCCGAGCAACTTTTCCAGTCATTTTCATTCCTTACGATGGCGCAAGCTGTTTATGTTGTTTCCCTTGCGTAGTGTTTGTGATAAGAGGGCGGCTGCTACCTCTTAGTGGTCAGACTACGAACTACCGCTATCGTCGTGTAGTCTGACGAAGTAATATAACTGGAACATGAATGCATCTTATGCCACTGGTGTTCAATTAGTAATGCAACACATTTTTTCTTGGCCGATTTCGGTTGAAAAAATGAGGAATTTTTTGTGGGGCATCATGGAATATTACCGATTCAGCTCCTACAATTTTTATAGAACTATACGGACTGAAGCGGGACTGTTCCACGACGTTCCAATATGTGACGGTGCTATACGTAACCTTCAAATTGGTGCCTGTAAGAGAGCTGAGTTTCTTTTGGCGAAAAACCAGAGCATCACAGATATTCATAGGCGCTTGCAGAATGTCTTCGGAGACCTGGCAGTGGACAAAAGACGGTAGGTCTTTGGGCGAGGCATCTGTCATCATCGCAACGAGGTCGCACAAACCTGTCCAACTCCCGCGAGCCGGCCGGCCGCACGCACTGTGAGTCTTGCAATGTCGGAACGAGCGGACATTCTCGTGCGATGTGATCAACGGATCACAATCAAAAACGATGCTGCTCATTTGTACGCGTCTGTTGATAGTGCTGACACACTCTTGCATCAGTTGGGGTGCTCAAAGGCGTGTGTCCTCTGTGTTCCTAGGTGCCTAACAGAAGATCACAAGGAGCAACAAAGGACCATCTGTGCGGAATTGCCTGCGCGTTACGACTCTGCCCGTAACAATCTTTTGTCGAACATCGTCACAGGCGATGAGACATGAGTTCATCACTTCTAACCGGAAACAAAACGGCAGTCAATGGAATGGCGCCACACCACCTCTCCTCCGAAGAAAAACTTCAAAGCCGCACCTCAAGCAGCCAAAGTTATGCCGGAAGCCTTCTGGTACTCTGAAAGGGGTATTCTATTTGACTTCCTTCCTCAGGGTGCAACGATCAACTCGTAAATGTATTGTGCTACCCTCAGGGAATTGGAGAAACAATTTCAGAGTGTTCGTCGCCACAAAAATGCAAACAGACTTCTCCTACTTCATGACAATGCTAGGCATCACACACGTCTGCACATTCGAGAGGAGCTCACAAAACTTCACTGGACTGTTCTTCCTCATCCATCCTACAGCCCTGATCTCGCACCTCCCGACTTCCATCTGTTTGGCTCAATGAAGGACGCACTCCGCGGGAAGCAGGACGTGGATAATAGGGAGTTCTTGATGCAGCAAGACTCTGACTCCGACATCGAATTGTGGATTGGTACCATGGAGCATACAGATACAGGACTCGCAGTAAGGTGGCGTAAGGCCGTCGCATTGAACGGAGATTACGTTAAAAACGGTGGAGATAATGTGGTGTACTAGAATCCTGAATAAAACTGACCTACTTTCAGAAGAAAAACGTCGCACTACTTATTGAAGGCTCCTCGTACTTTGGTAGTGGAGTATGCACTGCGCTTATGAATATTGCCTAGAAAGAGCCTCTAGGCTGTGGCTACGCCATTTCTCTGGGATTTTCTTCCTTTCAAAAGTGGTCCCACAATTTAGAAAGGTGTGGGAAGGTGGGAGGGGTTAGGGGAGAGGTGTCGACAGTACTAAAATTGTGAGGACGTGTCGTAAGAGGAAGCTGAATAACTAGGTAAGTCCTGTATTGAGGGGATATATTGGAGGGGATACTAACAAGGGAGACTGTAGACAGAACCAACCGATTCGGCTCATATTTGGCAGGTGACATAATAGACTCAAACTTAACGAGATCGATAAATGACTGAGCCTTTTTTATCATCATATGTGAGAGCTGCAGCCGCGTATTTTGTTGGCAATCGAGGACAAAAACTGTTACAACTCCCACCTATGTACTCATAACATAAATGCTGTTCAACGGAAGCGCTGCTGGAGTAGCTATCAAGAAATGGGGCTGGGGAGAAGAGGACACGTTTTCGATGCCCGAATGTATCCTGCAGTCGTGTCTCAAATGTATTTGCTACCCTATCGAAATAGAGCGTTAATAAGGTGACCAATAAGGAATAATATCAAGGTGGGCAAATAAATTTTTCAAGCGACTTTGATTAATTAAAATGTTAGTCGTGATTGCCTTACAACGGTCTTACACTCTGTTGCATGTCCTCACTTTCCTTCGACACGTGTCATATAATCATACGAAGCAAATATACTCGTGCCACTAATGAATGTAATGTTCGTGCGACTACACGGTTTGACGGAAAACAGACTTGCTTCACATTTAAAAATATTTCTTTTTCGGCAATTGCATCCTACGCAGACGATAACGTTACCCGAGGGAAAAAAAGAAAGAAAAGAACCGTGCTTAAAGCTGATCGTGAATTATGCGACGAATTGTTGTTGCATCTGCGCGGTTGTGCAATTCCCGCTGGCTTTCTAGAAGCACACTGCAATTCTTAAACATTCAAATAAACTTCTGTACTACGCCTCGCTGCATCAAGCATCGTGCGATCGGCTGTCTTCAGTCCCCTGTGACGACTTCGCAGCCATATTACCTTGAAATGTTTTCATACAACGAGGCTTAAAATTTTGATTCTTTACTCGATACGGAAAAAAACGCAAATAAAAAACACTGCAGACACATGTTATCTGCTCCCCAGCTAGATGCTTTGATCACCATGCGCAAGGCGCTTTCGTTGAAGAGCGGATGACTACATTATGGGTACACAAGAGGCACTCGAAAAACATGCGTGTGTCGACCCCATACAAGCATACACGGCGATGGAAAATGTTCACTTTTCAATAGCCCATCGATCCGATCAAACTTGATTCGACTGGAAGTCATGGACTTAAGGGGTGGTTTTCTAAAAACACGAGGGGTGTTGAGCCAAAATCTTTTAGAGTCTTTCATTTTAGGTTGTATGCAGGTGACCTCGTTTCATTACTGAGGCCATTCAGGCGCTTACGTATTAATTTTAATGTGTTGCATCCTAAGGTGTGTGCATTCTGAGACATCGATTTGTCCAAGGTTAAGTCTAAATATTTCTCTTGGTCTCTCGCAGTTATTTTTGACCCCGATGTGTGATTTGTGCTGCTTTGCAATTTGTGTTGACTGTCACCTTTTATGTCGCTGCTTGAAAAATATTAGCTATGTTTTTTTGTAGTCTTTATGATTTGGGCAATTTTAATTCATGTAACCATATTTGCAGTTTTTTTGTCCCAAGTGCAGTCTTGCATTAGTGGGCGGCGAGTGCCACCAATACAATGCCTTTCGTTCCATACCGTTGATTGCCGAATGTCTGCTATACACATACAGGAGGGGTGAGATTCACCCCTTGCGGAACTCCCTTTTGTTTTGGAGGGGTACATGTAAGACGACGCAACGTTTACATGTGCAAAGATATTTACAATTAGACTAGGAAATTTTGGTGTAACACATCTTTTGATTAGTTTATAATACACACACCTGTCGAATGCCCTTTCTATGCCCAAAAGTACGGCACCTGAGTTCTGCAATGTGAAGCGATTTCAAAATACCACTACAGACTCTTAAAATCGGGTTTACTGTTCCGTTCCTAACAGTCACTAGTGTCACAAAAGAGCTTGGCATTGCTAAATGCTCGAGTGCCCTATTTCTGGACTCAGAAAGGGAATTCGACAGGGCGTGTTGTAATGGAGAGATACTACATAAGAGTATGTCCCATATTATAAATCGGAGGGAAACAAAGTCGATGCGAGTGCCATTCCACCGTTGGCGCCAATGCAATCTCTACTCGCAGTGGTCACTGTCACATCTATGTGATCGGTACCTCTGAAATTCAGCCACTTTTCTGAGGGAGGCAATGGTGGTTTCTATCGGAAGCTCGGAATTTCATAGTGAATTAACGCAACAAGGACACTAAGAATAGTTTATAGAATTTCGGTGTACATCACAACTAAATAATACATTTACGATGAGTATCACACTTAAGACTTCCATTCACGCAAGAACAGCGTTCTCGATCAATGACGAAACAGCGAGAACACAACGATATGAAGATGAGAAGTTGGCGGCCTGACTGAGATCTTGTGTACGAGGACTGTGCATGCAAGACATCAGTCGAGGTGGTGTGGTGGCAAGACACTGGACGAGCATCCGGGCGGATGTCGTTTCAAAGCCCCGTCCAGGCCATACAGATTTACGTTTCCCGTGGTTTCCCTAAACTGCTTCCGGCAAATGATACAATAGTACGAAACGCATACTTTTGTAATAATAGTCCATCACAGGTGCTTTTTTTAATATTTCACTTATTCCCTATCTTTCCTCAGTCCCAGTTTGAGTTCTACATCTAGTTACCTAGTCCTTGTCGGCAAATTTCTTCTTTTTTTTTGAATATGGTGTTTGCAATACGAATACAAAGAAAAATAATGAATCGGATTTCTTAGTAACTTTTAATTTGAGATGATATGCAATGAAGATTGGCTTACTCGATCGCGGAAAATAACAAAAACTAATCGAATGCGTGACGTGGCGAGCATGGTGCATTTTTTGAAGTATAATTGTGATGATCAGTATTAACGCTACTAACGAGTTATTCCGAAGAGAAATTAACAATCATTTTATTTAAACTGCAGGATTTCGTTCAGTATTAGATGCACGAGTTATGTTAAGAACAAAGTTGAGCAAAACTGCAAATCAGAAAAGAAAGAGCGTCCTACGCCCACATGTGTACAGACTAAAGAGGAAGAACACCGTTGAAGAGTAAGTGCAGAATGCTGTGAAGTGTTTGCAGAGTGATACAGCTTGAAATCGCAGGGACATCCCCTGCAAGCTTGCAGCGTCATCTATGCACTCAGGTAATCAGCGATAGTATGCGAATTCTTCTAAACAGTGACTCCTGTGCTTTCGCCATCTCATTCAGTAGGCGTCCTAGCCTTCATGATGATGACATCTTTCCTCAAAATGTAATAAACGAAGCGCGATTTACGACGCAGCGTGCGTGAGTACTGTGAAAAGTTTCCGGCCTCGTCGTGAACATAACAGCACTCGTCAACAAAAGTTGAAGAATTTGTTTGCGCATGCGTAGTAAGATACACATCGAAATTTCTGCCATTTAGGACGCGCAGTTGTTCTTGATAGCCTTTTCAGTGAGCTGATGCGCGACTTTCTGCGAAAGTGGCCAAAATCGAGCATCGAGCTATCACTGGATTTTTGTTATTGAAAGATACTAGGCCTATCCAAATTAAACACGAGTTTGACACTGTTCACGGGAACTCTGTGCCATCATTTGCCACAGCGAAATTTATGGCGCTGAATTTAAATGTGGACATACAAGCTTTGGTGACGATGAACTTTCGGGACGACCAAAAACTCCTTTCACTGACAGCAACATCGCTGAAGTTCACCAAACAGTGCTAGAGAAACGTCGAATTAAGGTGAGAGAGATAGCACAGGCTATTAGCATATCTAAAGAGAGTGTTTGTCACATACTGACTGAAAATTTTGGGATGAGAAAGCTGACCACACGCTGTGTGCCACAACTGCTCATTCTGCGCCGTCTCACACCTCAGCGGTGGCCATGGCGAGAACCCACGAACTGCGGTTTCAGCTGGTTGACTCCCATTCTTACTCAACAGATCTTGCCTCAAGCGATGTTTCATTTTCTTTTTTTTCCCCTTAGGCTTAAAACTGAGCTACAAGGACAGAAACATTCGTCGAATGGAAAGGTCTTCGCATTCGAAAACGACAATTTCCCAGGGAAAGACTACCTTTTTGGAGTGGCTGGAGAAATGCTAGCATCGCTGGGAGAATTGCATAGATCTACAAGGAGACTATGTTAAAAAATTAAAATAAATTTGAAGAAAAAATGTTTAATTTATTCGCTAGATATGAAGCTTTTCAGACCACCCCTCGTGTACTTACCAGCAGGACCGAGACTCGTGATTTAATATTTCTGCCAGCACACTTTCTTTCTGAGAGTGGGAAAGGAATTAAATAACTGGTATTCAGTCGATATTCCCAACTGTTATGGCCAAGACCCAATCCGTTTCGTTAGTTCCCTTGTTTATATTTACAATATAGTTTTATTGTTTTTGCACCTAATTTATCTCGTATCTAAATATTTATGAACCATAAATAAGGATGATTTTTTTCGTTTTTACAGACCTTATCAGATAAAAAAGCAAATAAACGCTCTTGGTGATAATGAGAATAATTTACTCGAGTTGTTTAGCCTTTACGCAGCATCCAAACAAAAGTCATGCGTTAAAATTCAGTGCGTTCAGCGTATTGTAACTAAAACATTGTATCTACAAAAGGTTCTTAGAAATATGCGCACTAAATTTGTTCCTAAAGGTGATTCAATTTTTGTACGCAATAAAATCTTGCCTCTTACTTATTAATTTAAAGGTGTTTCTAAATGATCTTATTTATAGGTATTTCAACTACAAAAATAAGCTATGTAGTTCTTGTTCATTTGAACGTGTTCATCGATGACTTGAATAAGAATAATTATCTCAAAAAGAATGATTCCGTAAAACGAACGACTCTGCCCAACTCTACTACACACGTATATTACGGCTCTACAGTACTATACGTTGTTCCACCACTTACTGGCATCGTGAGCAAGTTATCCCAAATTTGAAGGTTTTGCAGACTTGGACTACCTAGGTACGCCTCTACTACTGCTTCAAGATTACATCTCTCTATCGTTCAATCGGAAGTTCTGAATTTAAATATAACAAGATAAATTCAAGCGACTCCTAAAATTTGAGTCTGACAGTACAGAACGAGACACGACAATTCGCAACGCTGGTCTACAGGAAGACCGCTTCCTTCATTGGCTGTTACGTCAGAGGAATGCAGGTTACCCCTCCCGTCCTCCATTTGCAGTCAGGTGATGCGATTTTAACGACTTACAGGTGTATGGAAAGTTGTCTTTCATTGAGTTCCCAAACGAGCGCCTTCTTGGTTCAAATGGCTCTGAGCACTACGGGACTTAACTTCTGAGGTCATCAGTCCCCTAGAACTTAGAACTACTTAAACCTAACTAACCTAAGGACATCACAAACATCCATGCCCGAGGCAGGATTCGAACCTGCGACCGTAGCGGTCGCGCGGTTCCAAACTGTAGCGCCTAGAACCGCTCGGCCACCCCGACCGGCGGCGCCTTGTTGGATATGGGTTTACGACGACCGCTTCGTAAGCGTAAGAAGCGTTTACATTTGGCAAGATATGCACAAATAAGACGCTGCTTGAACGCTGGAATGAAATTCTTCTCTCGATATGACATCACACATTCGCCAAATACGCTTCTCCAATGCTCCCTGTCCTCTAGATCTTCTAACTCTCTTAGCCTAGAGGCAACATATATGCGCCTGGAAATCATGTAATGTCATTTCAGAACGAAAGTTTCTGGAGTACTGTATTCAGCGATATAAATCATATGGACAGAACAAAATGATGGCCATATCGGGAGTACTTTCTTTTAGGGATACTCATTCAGCAGAGGACAGCCTTTCATTTTCAGTGAGAACAGTTATGTCGCCTGCGAGCATTTTCAAAAGGTATTGTTCACCTTGCATATTCATACCTGTTCTATCATTTTCTTCCCCTCCATTTAGTTTTATTGATGGCCTGTCTGTAGTCTCCCTAACACTAGAATCTGTCATCTCATGCAAGTACCGGCTATAATAGCTTTTAGGGATATGAAATGAGGAGATGACATAGATTCAGTCTAAAGTAAAGTAGTGGCACACCGGTTCACTGGTAAAATATTGATGAAATGCAGTCACTCTACAAAGGAGAACCATCCTAGCATACTGCTTAAGTGTGTGGGACCCGTACGAAATAGGAGTAGCAGGGGATTCGGAATGTACACACAGGAGGACAGTACGAATGCTCGCAGGTTTGTTTGACCCATGGGAGAATGTCATGGGGATACTGAAGAAACAACTAACTGGCAATTGCTTTTAAGATACAAGCAAGCTAACCTGAAAAAGCGTATTTACAAAGGCTCAAGAACTAGCTTTAAGTGTTGAACCTAGGCATAAACTACTTGTCGCTCTCATGGGGATCGTGAGGACAAGGTTAGACTAATTATAGCGCATACAGAGGCTTTAAGCAATCATTCGTATCGCGCTCCGTACGTGAATGGAACGGGAAAAATACCTCATAACAGCTACAATGATACACACCCTGTGCCACGCACTTGACAGCAGTTTTCAGAGTACAGATACAGGTGTAGATGTAATGTCATTCTATTCTTTAGAACTCCACTTACATGTTGTAAATTTATACGTTTCCCCAACCCTACAGAAAACTTCGGACGTCCTAATGCAGCTTATATTTTCAACGGGTTTGTAAAGCTTTTCTTATTAGCTACAAACAAAAATTTATTCAATATTTGAGTAATGTCTCTCCTACATTGCTATACGATTTATTTTGTTTCACAGCTTCACAACTACCCTTGTATCTCTTCCAAGCAGAAATTTTTGATACTTTTGACGTGTTTCATGACAGATCTGTCGTATATCATAAAAATCAATTGGAAACGGCTTTACTACTGATGACTGTTGGAGACGCAATGGCAGATTAACGCTACGACGGAACAACTTAAAGATGCCATGCATATCGACCAAACCGAGTTGTAAATAGAGACAGAGGTTTTTGCTTGAACTCTGCGTAGAATCCTGCACTCTCCCTTGTCAAGAAACAGAGGGACAGAGTTAATGCTATCTCACCCGTTGATTAGTAATTTTCACTATCCGCAGTTTCTGGCTTCGGTCATCTTTAGAATTATATTAATACCTTCATCTGCTGCTGGGCGTTGATATATATCAAAGGGGACAGGTGAAAATGTGTGCCCCGACCGGGACTCGAACCCGGGATCTCCTGCCTACATGGGAGACGCTCTATCCATCTGAGCCACCGAGGGCACAGAGGAGAGTGCGACTGTAGGGACTATCTAGTGCACGCTTCCCGCGAGACCCACATCCTCACCTTGTATGTCCACACACTACATTCGAAGTGTCCCACCCCAACACACTCATTACTCGTGGAAGACATTCTTACCAAGTCCCGTAAGAGTTCGGGGAATATGTGTGCAACCGCCCAGAAGAAGAAGGTCATGGCCGGTATTCCCAGACCTATATAGTTATATGGATATGGTGTCTGTTCTTTCGGCTCCGTGTGGTACCGGGCGCGCTGCGTCGCCTCCGTGCACTGCCCACAGCAGCAGGCAATCTCCGTCTGCTCACTCGGCTCTCGTTCCTAGCTTTACGCGTCTTGCCGTATCGGCGGAGAAAGCAAATGAAATCCCCAAGGATGTTTACAATCGTAACAAATCGTAATAAATTAATGTTTCACTTTAAGCGTAGATGATACATATGTAGATTTTGTGGCAGACACAAAGTGTTTAGGACTGAACACTGATTGTCAACTGACATGGTGTGAACATATAAAGATATTGACAAAAAGAATGTCGTCAGTATGCTATGCTCTGAAGCTGTTAGCATCAGTTTGTAACAGCCAATGTCTTGTGGTGACATACTATGCTCACATTCATAGCGATGGGATTTTTTTCTGGGGATCGAAGGCACAAATCATAGAACCAATTTTTAAACTGCAGAAAAAGAGCATAAGAATAATAACTGGAGGTAGCAGTCAGGCTAACTGTAAACAGCTATGTAGAAAATCAGGTATCTTTACTCCCCGAAGTGAGAACATACACCAATCTGTGAAGCGTATCAGAGAAGACATTATTAGCAGTGCACTAATAGTTATATTCATAAACATGGAGCAAGAGATGGTTTGGAAGTTGCGTTATCCCAGGAAAAACAAATAAATAACTCAAAACAGCAGTTTATATCGGGAGAAAGAAGTGTATAATGAATTGCCAAAGGAAGTGAAAAAGATTACTAAAACACATTTGCTTAAAAAGGCAGCTAAAACGTTCTTCACAATAAATGCATATTACACAGTTAAGACTACTTAGAGGACTCGGAGCAGTGGATAGTAATGAAAGGGGATATTATAGCACTTTTGTCACATTTCAAAAGATGTTTATAGTTTACTGCTTATACAAGGATCATGTGTCAGCATGTGTAACGCACGACAGTAATGTCGGCTGGCTTAGTTTTTCAGGTGGACAGTTGAGTGTGGAGTCCGGGACTGAGGCAATGGGCACAGCGGTATCTTCTCAGTCCAGGAGTCATCGGTGGGTGTCATAGTTTGAGAGGCAGTGAAGAATGTAACTATGTTTTACACTGCAAGTGATCGTAAACAGTCCAGGAGTCATAAACGGATATGCTCAGTGTTTGACAGTGAAGCAGGAAACTATGTTTTATTTAGAAAGTTAACTGAAACAGTTTCCATATAAGTATATCGGTCATCTTTAGTCGTGTGGTTGCGCTACTGTTTACAATGTATGTATGTATGTATGTGTGTGTGTGTGTGTGTGTGTGTGTGTGTGTGTGTGTGTGTGTTGTCTTTCCTGAATTGGTCTGCAAATATTTTTAAATTCACTTCCAGAGTGCTTAATTGCTATAGTTTTGCCTTGAAAATGACAGGGAGGTCATCTGTCGAAATATCGGCGCTTGTCGATTACGTCACCCAGCTGCAGTCCCGTAAGTTATCTGAACACCTGGCTTTGAACTGCCACACCACATCTGGTCGGTTCTTAAAAGAACAGGAATCTGCATTGGAAGGTGTGCCGACTCTTGGCACAAATGGAAGAAAATCATTTCTCTAAGGTGTAACTACGGCGCTGAAAAGCAGTGTGTCCGTCATATAACTCAAGAACGTCTTTTGAGAGCCTTCCCTGGCGATCTTATAGAGTGAGATCTGTAGTCTATAGTGGTGGCCTTGATATTAGTTTGTAGTCTGACATAATTGTAACATTATTTTTTGTGATGTAGCCATACGCTAAATAAAATAAGTGGATCTAACACCGAGACCAGAGGTATCCTCTGCAATAAAGTTCCCCGCACACACACACTATTTCACCCAGCTACAACCAGACCCACAGCCTCTTTGATGGTAAAGTAAAAAGAACTTCCTTTGCCTCTCCAGTACATTTACGCAAACATAGCTAACACCTCCCGCTATGAACCTCACGCCAGCCGGCCTACGGCTGTGATGTGCACAGCGGCGTACATAGCTGGCGCCAGCGGCGATAGCAGCGTGGAACTTTCCGAGCGGCGCGGTTTCCACACGCGGCGGGTCGCGGGGTCGCGCGCCCGCCCGAAAACAAACCTTTGGTCGTCGGCGATGCCCCTGGGCCGCCGCCGCTGCCGGAGTCTGTCGCAGCGGCCGCCGCAGCCGCCATTCACGCTGCGGTGGGCGGCGCACGTAGGGGACCGCCGACATTCCCACGGGCGCCGACCCTTGCACTTGCTCTGATTAACCTCTGACATCGGCTCCGTTTGGTACCGGGCGCGCTGCGTCGCCTCCGTGCACTGCCCACAGCAGCAGGCAATCTCCGTCTGCTCACTCGGCTCTCGTTCCTAGCTTTACGCGTCTTGCCGTATCGGCGGATGGTCCTAACACCATTGATTTGACGACGGTAGCAGATAGATTGCTGGCGATGGAACGTGAGGAGCTCCGTAGTCGAAATCAGTAAAGTATTCAGGCATAGTGTGAAGTTACAAACCAGAAGTAGCTGCTCCGAACCATAGTGCTCAGATGTAAGGTGAGGGGAGGTAGCTTTATCGACTAATAACGGGTGTTAGTGTGAGACCTTCACCAGGTTGAATAGAAGAGGTAGAGAAGATCAAACACGTCACAAAGAGAAGCGTTCTGCAGCAGGATATCATATAACTTCGTCCCACACAGTCTTACGTAATGGCCACAACGAGGAAATCAGAAAATGTGGAACTCATAATTAGGTTTAACGCCAATCTTTATTCCCAGGGACCGAGCGAGGTGGCGCAGTGGTTAGCACACTGGACTCGCATTCGGGAGGACGACGGTTCAATCCCGTCTCCAGCCATCCTGATTTAGGTTTTCCGTGATTTCCCTAAATCGTTTCAGGCAAATGCCGGGATGGTTCCTTTGAAAGGGCACGGCCGATTTCCTTCCCCATCCTTCCCTAAGCCGAGCTTGCACTCCGTCTCTAATGACCTCGTTGTCGACGGGACGTTAAACACTAACCTCCTCCTCCTTATTCCCAGGAGCTATTCGCGAACGGGAAAGGAGAGAAAAGACAGTCGTACTAGAAGTACTCTCCGACTTATACCGTAAGGTGGCTGGCAGAGTATGGTTGTAGATGCATATGTAGACACCGAAGAAGATGAAAACTTCACAGTTCTCGTCATGCTATTTCAAAGTAACTGGTTCAAAAATGGTTCAAATTGCTCTGAGCACTATGGGACTTAACTTCTGAGGTCATCAGTCCCTTAGAACTTAGAACTAGTTAAACCCAACTAACCTAAGGACATCACAAACATCCATGCCCATGGCAGGATTCGAACCTGCGACCGTAGCGGTCGCGCGGTACCAGACTGTAGCGCCTAGAATCGCTCGGCCACAACGGCCGGCCAAAATAACTGGTGAAGAGCCACTTATGTGTTCACTTCGCTTGATAATGGAAGACACGTTCACAGAATTTGTTTGCCAAGAAGAAGGATCAACGATGTAAAATACTGCAACATATTCGAAATTCTTAAGAAAATAGCTGTAGGCTATAGGGAAAAAACGAGTAATATATAATACGTACAAGAGCCAAGAGTATGTTGGAGCGAACACTAAGTGCTCCGATTGCACAGTATACAAGACAGGGATGTAGTCTTTCGCCCATAGTGATCAACTACACACCGAAGAAGGAATGACGGAAATGAAGAAAAGAAGTGGGATTAAAAGTCAGGGTGGAGGTTCAATTATAACATTCGGTGACTGCTTTGTTATCCTCTGTGAAAGTGAAGAAGAATTGCAGGACCTGCGAATGGAATCAACCGTGTAATGAGCACGCACTAAGGACTGGGAGTAGGCCGAATAAAGTAAAAAGTAATGAGTAGCACCAGAAAGAATTTTTTTTCTTATGAGTGGGCACCACAGGTATGATAAATTTGAGGAGAGGCATCAATCCACCGGGCATTATTTTAAAATGATATTTTGTTCTGCACTATCACACTGGTGTCCGAAACGTAAGGACGAAAGTAACTGTCTCGTGATGTGCCACTGCCAAGTAACATAGCTCGATGAAACTTGATACTGGGTGCATTACATGTTCCCGTCTCTCGCCACGTGATGCTACGTCCAGCATTATCCGATAAGATCGTTTTGGTGGTCCAACTGTTGTTGTGTGTAAAGGCATAATGTTGCGTGGGCGTTCTGACTTTAGATCTTTTAACACGATACACTTACCGGTCATTGTGATTGCGACGCTGTACTGCTACCCCATGTGCAACTTTTCAGGACTACATTTGACCCTGACTTTGTTATTACGGATGACAATGAGTGACAGTATACGTGGGGGAGCTCCTTCAACGAGAGAATGCCCGGCGAATGGAGTGGCCTTCGCGCTCCCCTGATTTAAATCCCATCGACCACTTATGGAATGCGGTGGGGAGATGTATTACAGAACGACCAAACGGATCAACGATCAATCAACAACTGTCAGTCACACAGCTGGAGGAACAGAATGCCCTACCACAGGAACTCCTTACCAACCCTGTGTCCGGTATGGGAGCGCGTTGATGAACATGCATTGCCGTCCGTAGTTATCACACACCCTATTACGAAACAAGTCCCGCCTTTTGCAATGTTCAGGGGGTCATCATGAATCGAGGTGACTTCACTGTAATTATTTTCTATGAATAAAAGTGTCATTTCCGTTCGTCTCGTTGCGTATTTCTTTCGGTTACCTTTCGCAGTATACGGTAGCACTCCTTTCTGCGTGTAGTCCAAGACCAGAAAAGAAGAGGCGTGTGGGACGTGGTGCTATAGAGAGACTCTGAAAATAAGGTTGACTGATAAGGAAAGGAATGAGGAGGTTTTTCTCAGAATGGATGAGGGGAGGAATATATGCAAAACATCGACAAGAAGAATGGGCGGGGTAATAGGAAACGTATTAAGGCAACAAGGGGTATCTTCCATGCAAGTAGAGGGTGATGCACACGGTAAAATCTGTAGGTCAAGAAAGAGATTGGAATATAGCAAACAAATAAATGACAAGGGTGGGCGCAAGTGCTACTCTGAAACGAAAAGGTTGGCACATGGGAGGAATTTGTGCCAAGTCGCATCAAACTAGTCAGAAGGCTGATGAACAAAAAAGTTCACTGTTTGACGTCGTATCGATGGTGAGGGAGCTCAAACAATCACAGAAAAAGAAATCTATCATGCCCTTTTTAAGGAAAAATACCGGCTTCGCCTTTAGCAGTTTAGGGAAACCACGGAAAACGTAAATCTGGATGGCCGCAAGTGGCTTATAACTCCGATCGACTAGAATGCGAGTCCATTTCCTTACCAACATTGCCCCCTTGCTTGCTCTTTTTGCTATAGTGAACAGCATCGACCAACTGAATGTTTTCCCTTCCGACGCTCGGTCTGTAAGTCAACATTGTTGCATCTCTCTGCGTTGCGGGTTGCTGTTTTTTTTTTTTTAGCTTCCATTAAACTTGTTACTTCTGCACTATTTTTATATTTGTATCAAATGTTATCACTTTACTCCGCACTTATTCGTGACCACAGCATGAAGTCTTTCTTTCCCCTTCCCGTAAGTTTTTCAAAATCTGATTTCATCTTTTTGTTTCCAGCTACATGCAGTTTCATGATCGTAGGTCTGTGTTTTTTCTATCTTTACATTTGTATTTTTTCTAATCTACATCTGTCAATCAGCATTTTTTCTGCTACGCAAATAATGGTATTCTCTATGAGAATTGCGAATGCTTTTTCCGTTACGTGGCAGTCTCACCAAAGACTGTAATCAGATTGCGAACTAGAGTGTACAGTTTCTTCTCTACTGTCATCTTTTTTTTTTTTTTTTTTCCAACAGCTTTTCACCTCCGTACTCGTTTTGAACACTAGCACTGTGGCATAGTGCGTGCTTCACAAACTGCTGGGGAGCTGATAGACAGCGATGACTTTCGTTAAAGGTCACTACGCAGTTGAAGCTGACGGTTAATATGTCTTTGAAATGAAATGTTATAAGGCAACACGTTAAGGCAACAGTCGAGTTCGAAAAGCGTCTGTTAAATTCCATCATTACTCCAGATGCTAAATTGTAGAAATATTTACTTCACGCTCGCGGGAGGTGTTTCCATTCAGCTTATATTATGTGACTGGTGCACTTAGCCATTGCGAGAGCGTTACAAATCTCATAGAAAGTTTGAAGAGGGACACACTTGCAGATAGGCGGCGCGCTAAACGGTAGGGGCTGCTGACTAAATTCCGAAGTCCGATCTTCACCGAGGATGTAGAGCGTATATTATTACCACCAAAACGAGCAATGATCACCATTCTAAGATAAGGGAAATTAGAGCTAGTCCTGAGGCGTTCAGACAGTCGTTTTTTCCTAGCGCGATCCGCGAGTGGAACAGAGGAGGGGGGAATATGACTTTGGCCCGAATTGTGACCTCCGCCACACACCGCTTGGTGGCTAGTGGAGTATATATGTAGATGTAGATGTAGGTGTAGAAGTGACAAGTTTCTGTTGCTTTTTATTCTCTGAGGTGTGTTAGTTTCAGCAGAAAAGTACCTTTGTTTCTACACTCCTGGAAATGGAAAAAAGAACACATTGACACCGGTGTGTCAGACCCACCATACTTGCTCCGGACACTGCGAGAGGGCTGTACAAGCAATGATCACACGCACGGCACAGCGGACACACCAGGAACCGCGGTGTTGGCCGTCGAATGGCGCTAGCTGCGCAGCATTTGTGCACCGCCGCCGTCAGTGTCAGCCAGTTTGCCGTGGCATACGGAGCTCCATCGCAGTCTTTAACACTGGTAGCATGCCGCGACAGCGTGGACGTGAACCGTATGTGCAGTTGACGGACTTTGAGCGAGGGCGTATAGTGGGCATGCGGGAGGCCGGGTGGACGTACCGCCGAATTGCTCAACACGTGGGGCGTGAGGTCTCCACAGTACATCGATGTTGTCGCCAGTGGTCGGCGGAAGGTGCACGTGCCCGTCGACCTGGGACCGGACCGCAGCGACGCACGGATGCACGCCAAGACCGTAGGATCCTACGCAGTGCCGTAGGGGACCGCACCGCCACTTCTCAGCAAATTAGGGACACTGTTGCTCCTGGGGTATCGGCGAGGACCATTCGCAACCGTCTCCATGAAGCTGGGCTACGGTCCCGCACACCGTTAGGCCGTCTTCCGCTCACGCCCCAACATCGTGCAGCCCGCCTCCAGTGGTGTCGCGACAGGCGTGAATGGAGGGACGAATGGAGACGTGTCGTCTTCAGCGATGAGAGTCGCTTCTGCCTTGGTGCCAATGGTAGTCGTATGCGTGTTTGGCGCCGTGCAGGTGAGCGCCACAATCAGGACTGCATACGACCGAGGCACACAGGGCCAACACCCGGCATCATGGTGTGGGGAGCGATCTCCTACACTGGCCGTACACCACTGGTAATCGTCGAGGGGACACTGAATAGTGCACGGTACATCCAAACCGTCATCGAACCCATCGTTCTACCATTCCTAGACCGGCAAGGGAACTTGCTGTTCCAACAGGACAATGCACGTCCGCATGTATCCCGTGCCACCCAACGTGCTCTAGAAGGTGTAAGTCAACTACCCTGGCCAGCAAGATCTCCGGATCTGTCCCCCATTGAGCATGTTTGGGACTGGATGAAGCGCCGTCTCACGCGGTCTGCACGTCCAGCACGAACGCTGGTCCAACTGAGGCGCCAGGTGGAAATGGCATGGCAAGCCGTTCCACAGGACTACATCCAGCATCTCTACGATCGTCTCCATGGGAGAATAGCAGCCTGCATTGCTGCGAAAGGTGGATATACACTGTACTAGTGCCGACATTGTGCATGCTCTGTTGCCTGTGTCTATGTGCCTGTGGTTCTGTCAGTGTGATCATGTGATGTATCTGACCCCAGGAATGTGTCAATAAAGTTTCCCCTTCCTGGGACAATGAATTCACGGTGTTCTTATTTCAATTTCCAGGAGTGTATATGTCAGTTTTTATGCGAACTGAGGTTTCCTCATTCTATGGTTCATGCGCAGAAGCGCATTTTGTCGAAGGAAACACTTGTAAACGTTGCGTGAGAACATATTCACGTCAACGATTTAGCCATAAGAGAACAGAAGCAACTCGTAGCGTGTAATGTCGACAGCTACGGAATACCTGCCATTCACAGAATTTTGAACTCTGACTCAATTAGTCTGCTTATTAGACTCCATTTTATATACGAAATGGAAGTAATTAATTCTGAACCGACTTTGAAACACGGGATCAAAGCCTGATTATTGTGTTGCGCACAGGAACGGGAGAGAAGCCTTACTGCGGTATCACCCATTTGAGACGCGGGGAAGCAGTCACACATCATGCCATTCATGCGCGACAGGAGCAGTCGGTGACTCAGAGTTCTGACCCATGGGGCAAAGTCCAGCGGCTAGCGGCTGTACCAGTTTAGAGATGATAAACTTTTAATGCCGAAGCACTGCTGAATTACAGCCTATTCAGTTATACGGAACTAAGTCGACATTTAAGTGGGTTGTAAGAATTTTCTTTTTTTGCTCCATTTTACGCTCACATACTTCTTGGACAGTCCTTTGAATATCATTTTGGCGCTACTGCAGATTACGGCCGTCGGGCCGTGATTTAACGATCCCAAACGCTCTACCTGGTGTCCTCGGCTACAAGAACTTTCCGACCGCGCTTTTCCGAGTCTGTTGTAGATAAATGTAGGCTGCTAAAAGCTGAATAGGTCCCTTAGCCACCATCCACTTTTGCGCCGTGGTATCTTCGACCACAGTCTCCCCCACTACTGATTTATGCCAGTCGTTCAACAGCGTTCGCCGCCAGTTATGGTGTGCCCTCGACGGCAGCCTTCGTTTCCGTGTATTTTCGTACGCTGCTGTACACTGTGAGTAATGGATATAATTACAAAGATAGGGGCGCAGTGTCTTCTGAGAGTTGGTCATCGCTAGCGGGTGCTCAGAAAATGTGATAAGTATGCGAACCGATTTTGCGTTAGTTCCTAACAGAGTCAGCGCACAGGCCGTTTAAAAATTACAAATAGCACAATCATGGTTGAACAGCAGCATTCTTGCACACCTGACGAAGCAGATGAGCATATTAAAACAGGGAACGCCTAACTGTAGGAAGACTGTCCGTGAAGAAAAGACAGCGACTGTTTCCCAAATTCCACGGTTTAGCTTCCTTGCAAATGTACCACACTCTGAGAACTCCCAAGACTACATTGTGTAGAATAAGAAGAGGATCTCGACTCAGAACCACGGTTCTAGTTCGGAGATTCAACTGAGCGAAGGCATTTTGAAATTACTATGTGCGTAGCCAGTCCTAATCCTGGATAAAGTGTAAATGGACGTTCTTAATACCAGAACGGTCGGAAAATCCAGTGCTACCATAATTGTGGTCTGAAATACCACGTCGACTTTACAGGTCGCATATGCCACGGTCGGAAAGTATACGACACCGCGTGCTCATTCTCAGAGCGAAGAATCCAGTGGGCCATGTAAATGAAGCATGTTTACTGTGTGCTGTACATTCCAAAATTTTGTTTTTAATCTTATGCGTACGGTTCCGAGGGGCTATACGAGCCAAAAGCCACACGAGTCATAATCATAGGATGTGTAGAAGCTACATTTACAAAGTTGGAGGGATGATAAGGGAAATCGGAACATACAACTTCAGATAAGAAAGTTTGGGAAGAGAAGGCTTAGTTAATCTCTAGAGGCAGTACTTCTTGGACGTTAATTGAGCCTGAAAGGAGAAGATATGACATCTGTACAGAGGTGCAGCAATTTAATCTAGGCGATTACTGTTTTAGCTGTTAAGGGCCGCCTTCAGATTCTTTAAGCTAAATTTCATTTAAGAAGCCAACTCAATCGCCGTCTATGGCTAGCTCAACATTAAAATGCAGAGACAGCGTCTTCTATTTCAGCGGCTTTTGAAATTGTCAGCCGAAAATCATCAGAGGAATTTTCTGCTGGAACGCAGAAGGTTGAAATATAAACCATTACATTTTGTAACAACCTGACTACAGTTTGGTCTGAAAATAAAATATTAGAAATTTCTGCTCCATACTTTGATGAAGAAAGAGTCTTTCACAGGATATACCAGTGTGGAGCACTGCAAGAAACCAGTCTTCGGAATGAAGACCACAATAATATCATTATCATATGTAGATCGCTTTGAGGGTTGGAGTCACTTCATGAAGTCTGTAAAAGCGGTTTTTTGCGGCATGCACACTGTTCACAGAATCCAAACACTAGTACAATTGTAGGCAAATTGGTGTGCAAAAGGAGGATTCTATCTGTGTCTTTTCTTCCACAAGCGAATACGGAAGTATTCGTGGCAGATACTGAAAATTAAGTCTAAATGTTGTGAACACTTTTTTTTGTGTCATCAGTCTCCCATCTGGTTTGATGTGGCCTGGCACGATTTCCTCTCCTTCAATTACCACACTATTTCTCTGGTGCCTTTACCTTTTTTAAAGCGAAACTGATTGTTATCTCATAGATCCTAAATTTTCTTTTCCATTTTTCTGTATTTAATTCTTGTCAGCGACTTGGTTGCATGAGACATTAAGCTGATAGTGCGACAGGCTGGAACTCATCTGCCTAGTTCTCTTCAGCATTTTATGAATGATATTCCTCCGGAAGTATGATGGTATATATTCCGACTATGGATTCTAGCGTCCAACTTGAACAGTCGTTTGGTTACCCCTTCCCCCAATACTTTAGAAATTTCGAAGAGTTGTTATCTATGCTTTTCACCTTATTTGATCGCGAACAGAGCGAGGCGGCGCAGTGGTTAACACACTGGACTCGCATTCTGGAGGACAACGATTCAAACCCACTTCCAGCCATACAGATTTAGGTTTTTCGTAATTTCCTTAAAAAGCCCCAGGAAAATGCCGAGACGGTTCCTTTGAAACGGCACTGCCGATCTCCTTCCCCATCCTTGACACAATCCCAGCTTGTGCTCAGTCTCGACCTCGATGCCGACGGGACGTTAAAATCAATCTTCCTTCCTTATTTGATCGCAAATCTTCCAACGCTCTTACTCCAGCACAGGATCCCCCACCTCTTCCATGTCGATTCCCATTACTTCCATCACTTAATGAGATAGTACCTGCCGCCCGCAGTAGCCTTCCACCTAACTGGTCTCTTCTCTGTGTTTAACAGGGGAATTTCTCTTGAACTCTTAATATTGACGCGTTTGCTTTTAATTTCTCCCAAGCTTATTTTGACGTTCTTGTATGATGAAACATCCTTCCGACGAGCATTTCTTTTTCGATCTCTTCACATTTTCCCTGCAATTCCTATTTATGTCATTAGTTCAAATGGCTCTAAACACTGTAGGACTTAACATCTGGGGTCATCAGTCGCCTGGATTTAGAACTACTTAAACCTAAGTAACCTAAGGATATCACACACATCCATGCCCGAGGCAGGATTCGAACCTGCGGCCGTAGCAGCAGCGCGGTTCCGGACTGAAGCGCCTAGAACCGCTCGGCCACAGCAGCCGGCTATTTATGTCATTCCTAAGTGGTCTATACTGCTGTATTCTTGTTATCCCGAATATTTTTGGACTTCCTTCTTTCGTCTATCAATTGAAGTATTTATACTGTTACCCAAGGTATTTTCGTACTTACCTTCCTTCTAGCCAAACTTGTCTGTCCCACTACAGCACTTGCCTCTTTAGAGATGTCCATTCCTCTTCAGCTGAACTGCCCAGTGTGGTATTTATTATCGTAGTATATAGAGCCTTAGAGAAATTAAAACGCACATCACCTTCAGTACCCCATGTCTTTCCATTCTGATTCTTCCGGACGGTTCAGTTAAATTTCAGTCTACTCTTCCTTTTAGTGGCGGGTAAGACCATCCGTGGCCCTTGGCACAAGTCTGCAACGAGCTGCAACGTCGGACTGTCACCGGTTATCTCTGTGAGACGCTACTGTGAAATACAGTTTGTATCACGGCCACGTTTCGCCACGGCTGGTGATAACAAGGCACAGCTGGCGCGCGGTATCACTGCTTAGATGGCGCTCGCGCTAGTGCTCACGCGTGTGACACCATCTTGCCAAATGTCGATCTCCTCGTCATCGTTCACTTCATTTTAGCTATTACTGAATTTCTACGCTACCGTGCGGAATTAAACTGAAAATACATTGGCGAAGCAAAAGACTATGACCACTGCCCACCGCCGGACTGAATGCTGTCTGGTGGCGCTGCGGACACTGGATGCGCTAAGGAAAGTATGCATTGAGGTGACATATATACAGATGGCGGCAATTCGCGTACACGAGATATAAAAGGGTAATGCATTGGCGGAACTCACGGCTATACTCAGGTAACTTACGTGAAAAGGCTTCCAATAGGACTATGAACGAACGACGGGAATTAAGAGACCTTGGACGCGGTATGGTAGTTGAAGTTACATGCGTGGGCATTTCTTTTCGAAAATCGTTAGGAAATTCAATATTCCGAGATCCACAGTGTCAAGAGTGTGCCGAGAGTAAAAAACCACGCAGTGGCCGAAGGCTTTCACTTACGGGCCGAGAGCAGCGGCGTTGGAGTTGTCAGTGCTAACAGGCGAGCACCACTGCGTGAAATAACAGCGGAAATCAATGTAGGACGTACGACGAACGTATCATGTGGGACAGTGCAGTGAAATGTGGCGTTAGTGGACCATGGCAGCAGATGACATACGCGAGTGCCTTTGCTAAGAGCACATGGCCTGCAGGCCCCTCCTGGGATCGTGACCATATCGGTTGGACCCTAGACGATAGGAAACCATAGCCTGGGCAGTTGAGGCCCAATTTCAGTTGGTAAGAGCTGATTGTAGTGTTCGAGTGTGGCGCAGGTTCTACGAAGCCATTGATCCAAGTTATCAAAAAGCCACTGGGCAAGCTTGTGGTGGCTCCATAACGGTATGAGCTGTGTTTACGTGGCATAGATTGGGTCCTCTGGTGCAACTGAAGCGATCGTTGACCCGAAATGGTTATGGTCGGCTGCAAGGAGACCATTCGCAGCCGTTCACGGTCTCCATGCTCCCAAACAACGATGGAATTTTTATGGATGACAATGCACCTTGTCACTGCTGATTGATTTAAAGAACATTATGAACAATTGGAGCGAATGATCTGGCCAGCCAGGTCACCTGATATGAATCCCATGGAACATTTATCGGACACAATCGATAGGTCAGTTCGTGTACAAAATCCCGCAGCGGGAACACTTTCCGGATAATGGGCGGCTGTAGAAGCGGCCTGGCTCGGTATCTCTGCAGGGGACTTCCAACGCTTTGTCGAGTCCATGTCACGTCGAGTTGCTGCGCTTGGCCGGGCAGGAGGAGCTCCGACACGATGCTGGGAGAAATCCCTTGACTTTCGTCACCTCAGTGTACAGTGTACGTGCGTATCGCTATTCCATGACTTCCACCTCAGTATAAGCGGACCAGAGACGAACGGGCAATAACTCTAGCGACGAGACGGACCAAAAATGGGGAAATCCACAGACATATGCAAATAGAACAATGGATAAGACTGTTACGACTGGGCGGCAGGGAGCAAGCATCTCGTAAACGACAAAGCTGGTCGCCTCTTCGCCTGCTACTGTCGTGTGCAACTGTAGAATGCGATTGTAAGGTGGTAGAACCACGAACAGGAATCAAGATTTTTGGTGTCCGCGCCAGAGGTCGAAGACTTTCTTGTTCTGTAAAGCATGATGGGCGGCGGTCTGTGGCAGACCTCGCAACGGAGTGCAGTGATGGTGCAGCCACGTTTCGGCGCACACCTTGCAGCGCATACTGCTGAAAATTGGGCTCTGCAGCAAACGACCTGTACGTGTTTCAATGCTGATCCAATGACATCGTCAGTTACGATTGCGGTGGGCACAGGACATCGAGAAGGGACCGCGGATCAATTGAAACGTGTTGCCCGTTCGGATCAATCACGTTTCTTGTTACACCCGGGACCTGGGTCATGCCCGGATACGCCGTCACCCAGGCGAAGGGCTTTTCGAAATACGCACCGTGCCACAGATGCAGACCCGTGGCGGCTGTGTCACTCTATGGGAGTCATTCACCTGAGATTCCGTGAGATCTGTGTCGGTAATCGAAAGCACCATGACAGATGTGGACTACATGAACATTATTGCGGACGACCTGGTTCCCTATAAGCTTGATATCTTCCCCGACGGCCATGCCATTTTCCAGCAGGATAACTGTCCGTCTTACGTGGCCAGAATCGTGTTGCAGTGAGTTGAGGGGTACAACAGTGAACTCAAGTTGTCTTAGCCACCAAATTCGCCTGATCTGATCTAAGTGAAATATAAGGGGGACGCTATCGAGCGCCAGTTCCGCGCCCCCAAATTATCGGTCCTGACCATTGCGTAAACATCTGGTTGTACATACATCCGGAACCTACCACGGACGAGTCGAATCTGTGCCACGCAGAATCTCTGTTGTATTGCGCTGTTGTATTGCGTTTCAGCCTACCCCCATGAACCATGGACCTTGCTGTTGGTGGGGAGGCTTGCGTACCTCAGCGATACAGATGGCCGTACCGTAGATGCAACCACAACGGAGGGGTATCTGTTGAAAGGCCAGACAAACGTGTGGTTCCTGAAGAGGGGCAGCAGCCTTTTCAGTAGTTGCAGGGACAACAGTCTGGATGATTGACTGACCTGGCCTTGCAACACTAACCAAAACGGCCTTTCTGTGCTGGTACTGCGAACGGCTGAAAGCAAGGGGAAACTACAGCCGTAATTTCTCCCGAGGGCATGCAGCTTTACTGTATGGTTAAAGGATGATGGCGTCCTCTTGGGTAAAATATTCCGGAGGTAAAATAGTCCCCCATTCGGATCTCCGGGCGGGGACTACTCAAGAGGACGTCGTTATCAGGAGAAAGAAAACTGGCGTTCTACGGATCGGAGCCTGGAATGTCAGATCCCTAATCGGGCAGGTAGGTTAGAAAACTTAAAAAGGGAAATGGATAGGTTAAAGTTTGATATAGTGGGAATTAGTGAAGTTCGCTGGCAGGAGGAACAAGACTTTTGGTCAGGTGAATACAGGGTTTTAAATACAAAATCAAATAGTGGTAATGCAGGAATAGGTTTAATAATGAATAAAAAATTGGAGTGCGGGTAAGCTACTACCCACAGCGTAGTGAACGCATTATTGCGGCCAAAATAGACAGGAAGCCCATGCCTACTACAGTAGTACAAGTTTATATGCCAACTAGCTCTGCAGATGATGAAGAAAGTGATGATATGTATGATGAGATAAAAGAAATTATTCAGGTAGTGAAGGGAGACGAAAATTTAATAGTCATGGGTGACTGGAATTCGAAAGTAGGAAAAGGGAGAGAAGGAAACGTAGTGGGTGAATATGGATTGGGGGAGAGAAATGAAAGAGGAAACCGTCTGGTAGAATTTTGCACAGAGCATAACTTAATTGTAGCTAACACTTGGTTCAAGAATCATAAAAGAAGGTTGTATACGCGGAAGAATCCTGGAGATACTAGCAGGTGTCAGATAGATTATATAATGGTAAGACAGAGATTTAGGAACCAGGTTTTAAATTGTACGACATTTCCAGGGGCAGATGTGGACTCTGACCACAATCTGTTGGTTATGAACTGTAGATTAAAACTGAAGAAATTGCAAAAAGGTGGGAATTTAAGTACATTGGACCTGGATAAACTGACTAAACCAGAGGTTGTACAGAGTTTCAGGGAGAGCATAAGGAAACAATTGACAGGATTGAGGGAAAGAAATACAGTAGTAGAAGAATGGGTAGCTCTGAGGGATGAAGTAGTGAAGGCAGCAGAGGATCAGGTAGGTAAAAAGATGAGGGCTAGTAGAAATCCTTGGGTAACAGAAGAAATACTGAATTTAATTGATGAAAGGAGAAAATATAAAAACACAGTAAATTAAGCAGGTAAAAGGGAATACAAACGTCTCAAAAATGAGATCGACAGGAAGTGCAAAATGGCTAAGCAGGGATGACTAGAGGACAAATGTAAGGATGTAGAGGCTTATCTCACTAGGGGTAAGATAGATACTGCCTACAGGAAAATTAAAGAGACCTTTGGTGAAAAGAGAACCACTTGTATGAATATCAAGAGCTCAAATGGAAACCCAGTTCTAAGCAATGAAGGGAAAGCAGAAAGGTGGAAGGAATACATAGAGCATCTATACAAGGGCGACGTACTTGAGGACAATATTATGGAAATGAAAGAGGATGTAGAAGAAGATGAAATGGGAGATACGATACTGCGTGAAGAGTTTGACAGAGCACTGAAAGACCTGAGTCGAAACAAGGCACCGGGAGTAGGCAACATTCCATTGGAACTACTGACGGCCTTGGGAGAGCCAGTCCTGACAAAACTCTACCATCTGATGAGCAAGATGTATGAGACAGGCGAAATACCCTCAGACTTCAAGACGAATATAATAATTCCAATCCCAAAGAAAGCAGGTGTTGACAGATGTGAAAATTACCGAACTATCAGTTTAATAAGCCACAGCTGCAAAATACTAAGCGTATTCTTTGCAGACGAATGGAAAAACTGGTAGAAGCCGACCTCGGCGAAGATCAGTTTTGATTCCGCAGAAATGTTGGAACACGTGAGGCAATACTGACCCTACGACTTGTCTTAGAAAATAGATTAAGGAAAGGCAAACCTACATTTCTAGCATTTGTAGACTTAGAGAAAGCTTTTGACAATGTTGACTGGAATACTCTCTTTCAAATTCTGAAGGTGGCAGGGGTAAAATACAGGGAGCGAAAGGCTATTTGCAATTTGTACAGAAACCAGATGGCAGTTATAAAAGTCGAGGGGCATGAAAGGGAAGCAGTGGTTGGGAAGGGAGTGAGACAGGGTTGTAGCCTGTCCCCGATGTTATTCAATCTGTATCTTGAGCAAGCAGTAAAGGAAACAAAAGAAAAATTCAGACTAGGTATTAAAGTCCATGGAGAAGAAATAAAAACTTTGAGGTTCGCCGATGACATTGTAATTCTGTCAGAGACAGCAAAGGACTTGGAAGAGCAATTAAACGGAATGGACAGTGTCTTGAAAGGAGAGAATAAGATGAACATCAACAAAAGCAAAACAAGGATAATGGAATGTACTCGAATTAAGTCGGGTGATGCTGAAGGAATTAGATTAGGAAATGAGACGCTTAAAGTAGTAAAAGAATTTTGCTATTTGGGAAGCAAAATAACTGATGATGGTCGAAGTAGGGAGGATATAAAATGTAGACTGGCAATGGCAAGGAAAGCGTTTCTGAAGAAGAGAAATTTGTTAACATCGAATATAGATTTAAGTGTCAGGAAGTCGTTCCTGAAAGTATTTGTATGGAGTGTAGCCATGTATGGAAGTGAAACACGGATGATAAATAGTTCGGACAAGAAGAGAATAGAAAGTTTCGAAATGTGGTGCTACAGAAGAATGCTGAAGATTAGATGGGTAGATCACATAACTAATGAGGAGGTATTGAATAGAATTGGGGAGAAGAGGAGTTTGTGGCACAACTTGACAAGAAGAAGGGACCGGTTGGTAGGACATGTTCTGAGGCATCAAGGGATCACAGATTTAGTATTGGAGGGCAGCGTGGAGGGTAAAAATCGTAGAGGGAGACCAAGAGATGAATACGCTAAGCAGATTCAGAAGAATGCAGGTTGCAGTAAGTACTGGGAGATAAAGAATCTTGCACAGGATAGAGTAGCATGGAGAGCTGCATCAAACCAGTCTCAGGACTGAAGACAACAACAACAACAACAACATTGCGCTTCAGAGATGAACCAACACGCTATTTAACAGTTCGCCAGTAATGTTTTGGCTCATCGGTTTACTCTCGAAACTGGACAGTGATTTTCTTTTATGTCTACGCTTAGCAACAGTCTGCACATTAATGTAGTATTCATTGACACTATTTTTTCTGCAAAATGATAGCCGCAGTATACGCCATTTGCTGCGTTATTGCTCGCATCTGCGTAGAATGAGCAAAATGTTTATTTCAAAACTTCCTTCTTTTCTGACTTTGTGTTATCGTTTCCTTTCTCTTCTAAAAGCATCCGATGTCCCGTCGGCTTCCTACTACCGTGTCTGAAACCGTCAGCATAGCGGCACATCATAATATTTTTGTGTCACAACTGTATCCCTCATTTTACCATGTATCTGCACTGTACGGTGGCCTACGGAATAAAAATGCAGTGTATAATCTAACAACTAATAAATAGATTAGGAAATTATAATCACGTCATATTGTCTAGGGAGCAGATAGTTAATCGGAAACACATGTCACGTAATTTTTATCACTCAAAAATAAGAAGTAACTGCTACTTTGACGACGAGGTCACTGGAGACAGAGCACGAACTTGGACTGGACAAGATCACGGAAGATATTGGCCATGTTCTTCTTCTTCTTTCGATTTCGGCCATCTTTGGACCACGTTCAACAATTCACTTGCCCGGCTTTTTGATCTTTTTTTCTCTCTTCCCAATATTTCCTCATCATTTTCGAGTGGTTCCTCCTCCGCTCTTCCGACCATTTCCTGTTATTATTCTTTAGTTTCGTTTCTTCTGGAAAACACTTAATTTCGTTCACTATTTGTCTAAACTTTTCCCTGTCCCTGATTGACTCACGGGTGACATTAAAATAGGCCAAATCCTTTTTCACCATCTGTATCCATTTATTGTTGGTTTTTTCGTTCCTGTTACTATGTTCAAACACTTTTCTTGTTAGTCTGTTTCCATCCATCCTCGACAGGTGACCATAAAACGTTAGTCTGCGTTTACGCATTGCCTCACTCAATTTCTCAATAGTTTTGTATATTTCCTTATTACTCTTTAGCTTGTACTCTTCTCCAATCTTTCTCGGTCCTAATATTTTTCTCAAAATTTTCCTTTCTTTCTTTTCCATGTTTTCTATTTCCCCCTTTTTGTTAAGAGTTAGGCACTCCGATGCATACAGGCATTCTGGTCTAATGACAGTTTTATAATGTCTTAATTTAGCTTGAATCGAAATGTTTTTTTTGTTATATATGTCTTTGGTTTTTTGAAAAGCAAATTCCATTTTCCTTGCTCTCGCCTGGTTTGCACTCTTGTCTAAACCATTCACTTGAATTATTTCACCTAAATACTTAAATTTTTCTACTCTCTTAATATTGCCGTATTTAGTAATAAGATTTTTCTTGTTATTTCTATGATTAGACATATACACGGTTTTTTTAAATGAAATCTGCAGTCCAGCTCTGGCCGAAACTTCTTGTAGTTTCTCCAGGTAGTTCTGAGCTATTTCTTCGTTTTCTGTAATTATTGCCAGATCGTCTGCAAAAGCTAAACAGTCCACTTCTATTTTTTCTTTTTTTGTTCCAATTCTGATGTCATTCTTGGTGCCTTTGAGTTCTTCTTTCCATATTCTCAATATCTTTTCCAGTACGCAGTTGAAGAGGATTGGGGATAAACCATCACCTTGTCTAACACCTGTTTTAATTTCGAACTTCCTTGAAATTTCACCCATAAATTTAACTTTGGCCTTACTGTTTGTTAGCGTCTGTTTGATAATTTGAATTGTTTTCGTATCGACCCCAAATTCTTCCAATACTTTCAGTAATGTTTCTCTATCTACCGAGTCGTATGCTTTTTTGAAATCTACAAATACTATTGCAAATCTCTGGCCTCTTGAGATTCTGTAACGAATTAGTGTTTTCAGGTTAAATATTTGTTCAACACAGGATCTACCTTGTCTAAAACCTGCTTGATATTCACCTATTTTTTTATCCAGAACTGGCTCCACGATTTGAAGTAATTTCCTTGACAAAATTTTGTATCCTACTGGTAGTAGCGAGATCCCTCTATAATTATTAACATTCATCTTATCCCCCTTTTTGTGTAGTGGGTGTATCAGGGCACACTGCCAGTCTTCAGGAATTCTTTCTTCGTCCCAGATCTTCTTAAACATATGTTCCAAAACTTGTGGGAGGTTGGTATCCATTATTTTTAGGATTTCTGGTACTATGGAGTCTTCACCTGGGGCTTTATTGTTTTTTAGACTGTGTATTATGTGTTGGCCATGTTCTTTTTACGACAACTACAGGGCTGTTACAAATGATTGAAGCGATTTCATAAATTCACTGTAGCTCCATTCATTGACATATGGTCACGACACACTACAGATACGTAGAAAAACTCATAAAGTTTTGTTCGGCTGAAGCCGCACTTCAGGTTTCTACCGCCAGAGCGCTCGAGACCGCAGTGAGACAAAATGGCGACAGGAGCCGAGAAAGCGTATGTCGTGCTTGAAATGCACTCACATCAGTCAGTCATAACAGTGCAACGACACTTCAGGACGAAGTTCAACAAAGATCCACCAACTGTTAACTCCATTCGGCGATGGTATGCGCAGTTTAAAGCTTCTGGATGCCTCTGTAAGGGGAAATCAACGGGTCGGCCTGCAGTGAGCGTAGAAACGGTTGAACGCGTGCGGGCAAGTTTCACGCGTAGCCCGCGGAAGTTGACGAATAAAGCAAGCAGGGAGCTAAACGTACCACAGGATGGTGCTCCACCGCACTTCCATCATGATGTTCGGCATTTCTTAAACAGGAGATTGGAAAACCGATGGATTGGTCGAGGTGGAGATCATGATCAGCAATTCATGTCATGGCCTCCACGCTCTCCCGACTTAACCCCATGCAATTTCTTTCTGTGGGGTTATGTGAAAGATTCAGTGTTTAAACCTCCTCTACCAAGAAACGTGCCAGAACTGCGAGCTCGCATCAACGAGGCTTTCGAACTCATTGATGGGGACATGCTGCACCGAGTGTGGGAGGAACTTGATTATCGGCTTGATGTCTGCCGAATCACTAAAGGGGCACATATCGAACATATGTGAATGCCTAAAAAAACTTTGAGTTTTTGTATGTGTGTGCAAAGCATTGTGAAAATATCTCAAATAATAAAGTTATTGTAGAGCTGTGAAATCGCTTCAATCATTTATAATAACCCTGTATTTTGGCATTTAGTTGTTAGTCGATTTAGGGAAACCATTGAAAAAACTAAATCTAGATGGCCAATTTGAATGCCATTCGGTCCGAATACAAGTCCAGTATGCAGTTGCGGTGCGCCGGCCGGTGTGGCCGAGCGGTTCTAGGCGTTTCAGTCTGGAACCGCGCGACAGCTACGGTCGCAGGTTCGAATCCTGCCTCGAGCATGGATGTGTGTGATGTCCTTAGGTTAGTTAGGTTTAAGTGGTTCTAAGTTCTAGGGGACTGATGACCTTAGAAGTTAAGTTCCATGGTGCTCAGAGCCATTTTGTAGTTGCGGTGGCCCTCGCTGGCAGGAGAACAATGTGTATATTGTCACAATGTACAACTTGTAATCACTTTGGTGTTCACGTGCTAAATACCGCATCATTTGCTACTACAGCTTTCCTACAACCCACAACTGAGCCATATAAAGCAGGAATTGTTGACATTTTATCTGTGTTTGCGACCCATAGTTGGCCTAAGAAACCGAACTCGGTTCGAGACCACGCAGAGAATATTTTTCTGAACATTAGCAGAGTGTTTCCTATTTAATATTGTTGTCATGTTCTGGCAAGCACCGACGGAAAATTCAGTTAATGATACAAGCTGACATTTTGAAAATATTTAATCCAAGATATCCAACCAAATATTACTCGTTTATCAAGAGCATGGAAGAGTTTCTATACTGCCTACTACCAACATATCGTATGAAACTCGTGAACACCACGACATGGAGGCGTTAGTCAGATGGTGGAAAGCCGTGAGCAAAGGAACTTCAGGTTAGAACAAAGCCAGAGGCAGCTCTTGTCGCGAGAACTGCTTGTGAAGTAGTATCCGCAGAATTAACTGCAGGGAGGCGAGCCCCGAGCACCTACACCGTCTTCTCCTGTGCTGCCTCTCGCGAACTTTAGCCGTGCAATCCACTTATGCATGAGTTCCAAGAACAATGCCAGCCCGGAATAACGACGCAGCGAATGCATGTAACAAGGACGAGTGCCCTCGGGCGCGTCCGTAAACAACTACCCACTGTGGGTGCCGCTCTCCGGACCGGTCTCCAGTGAACATCGATACGTCTCACAGTCACGTACAGAACGCGATCACGTGCTGCAAGTTTTCTCTGCAATGAACTAGCCGTGTGCGAATGCAATATGACATCTGGATAAAACCTCAGAGGTTTATGACTGAAACACCAACAAGGCACGAGCATCGTTCAACAAGGTTTATTTATATCAAACTGAGACCAGTTTCGGATTTTTTACAACTCCATCGTCAGATGGTTGTTATAAGTTTCGTTAATATCTAGCTTTGGCTTCGTTTTATATCCGTTATTAGTGTTCTGACTGTTTGGTCAAGTTTATGATAGGTTTAGTTCTTAAGACCTCTATCAAAACGTTTTGAAAAGCTTTTAAAGTTACTGAAACGTTGACTGTTGTGAAATCTTACATGCAATCATTTCTGCTTGACATTTCACGTTTCAGTAACTTTAAAACCTTTTTATAGATGCTTTCATAGAGGTCATAAGCACTAAACCTGCCGTAAACTTTACCAAATAGTGAACAAAAAACTTTCTGTCTATCCTACTGCAGTAAACCAATAATGGATACAAAACGAGGACCAAGCTAGATAACAACGAAACGTGTACAACCACCTGAAGTTGGGTTTGTGAAAAATTTGAAACTGATCGTGGTTTGATCCACATAATCTCTGTTGAACTATACTGGTTGCTGTTTCGATAATAAATCATATAGCATTACAGCCACGGTTATTAAAATGTCAATTTTCGACAAAAGAACCAAAATACTCATTGCAATTCTAGCGGTGGCACCTACCACACTATAAAATTTGACTATTCGTCGGGCTTTACTAGCCTCTCATTGAATATCGAGGAACTAAACGCGATGTTTCGAAACCTGCGACATAGAAATCCATCGCCGTCTTGACTTCACATGCAAGTCAATTATCTGAAAGTTGCCTTTCTGTAGACAGCAAAAACAGGATGTAAGAGGGACTGTTATGCACCTCAGTTTTAAAACATAACGGCTGCAGTCTTTCCTTTTTTTTTCTTCGTAGCAATATCGGTCGGTAAGTTTGAGAAAATATACGAGGTGGCACGTTCGGTTGAATGGTAATTCTGTCGCAGTAGCTGCTGAAATTACCTGCAGAATAAATTTTCTTATATGTGCTGTAACGCGATACACTTTTCGTTTTGTGAATTGTGAGCTACTGCAGTAGACTTTGTATACATTAACGTTCCTTATGTTTTAATTATACTAGTATTGGAGTGAACCTTTTCATGCAGTAGCATAGTAGGCGTTAGACGGGTCTGCATCCAGGCCGTGTGCGGATGTCCGTTTGTCCGATCAGCAGAAGTGCGGCTTACCGGAAATTTCTAGGTAAATGCTGAGTTCTTTCTCCATCTCAAGCTTGAAAGCACAATAGACAAATATTTTAAATACGATTGCACATTGAACAAATTTTACGAGATGCTCAGTGTAACTGAAGATTGTGGTGATAATTTGGATATCCTAATACCGACTAAAAAAAAAAAAAATCAATACAGCATCACTGGGCTATTTCCGACCATTAGTGTACTCTGTCATCGCAGGAAATTTCCGAGGGAAAACTGAAAAGGAATTATAGTTGAAAGAAGTACTTACACTGGTTTTTCTTCCAGTAGCTTCTACTGTTGTCTTTTTACATTTGTTCTACATCTACATTTATACTCCGCAAGCCACTCTACGTTGTGTGGCACTTTACGTGCCACTGTCGTTACCTCCCTCCTTTCCTGTTACAGTCGCGTATGGTTCGCGGGAAGAACGATTGCCGGAAAGCCTCCTTGCGCGCTCGAATCTCTCTAATTTTACATTCCTGATCTCCTCGGGAGGTATAAGTAGGGGGAAGCAATATATTCGAAACCTCATCCAGAAACGCACGCTCTCGAAACCTGGACAGCAAGCTACACCGCGATGCAGAGCGCCTCTCTTGCAGAGTCTGCCACTTGAGTTTGTTAAACATCTCTAAACGCTATCACGCTTACCAAATAACCCTGTGACGAAACGCGCCGCTATTCTTTGGATCTTCTCTATCTCCCCTGTCAACCAGACCTGGTACGGATCCCACACTGATGAGCAATACTCAAGTATAGGTCGAACGAGTGTTTTGTAAGCCACCTCCTTTGTTGATGGACTGCATTTTCTAAGGACTCTCCCAATGAATCTCAACCTGGCACCCGCCTTACCAACAATTAATTTTATATGATCATTCCACTTCAAATCGGTCCGTACGCATACTCCCAGATATTTTACAGAAGTAACTGCTACCAGCGTTTGTTCCGCTATCATATAATTATACAATAAAGGATCCTTCTTTCTATGTATTCGCAATACATTACATTTGTCTATGTTAAGGGTCAGTTGCCACTCCCTGCACCAAGTGGCTATCCGCTGCAGATCTTCCTGCATTTCGCTGCAATTTTCTAATGCTGCAACTTCACTGTATACTACAGCATCATCCGCGAAAAGCCGCATGGAACTTCCGACACTATCTACTAGATCATTTATACATATTGTGGAAAGCAATGGTCCCATAACACTCCCCTGTAGCACACCAGAGGTTACTTTAACGTCTGTAGACGTCTCTCCATTGGGAACAACATGCTGGGTTCTGTTTGCTAAAAACTCTTCAATCCAGCCACACAGCTGGTCTGATGTTCCGTAGGCTCTTACTTTGTTTATCAGGCGACAGTGCGGAATTGTATCGAACGCCTTCCGGAGGTCAAGGAAAATGGCATCTACCTGGGAGCCTATATCTAATATTTTCTGGGTCTCATGAACAAATAAAGCGAGTTGGGTCTCACACGATCGCTGTTTCCGGAATCCATATTGTTGTCGCGCCAGCGAAATTAGAAGTCGAGTTTTCATCTCGTGATAATTTATCTTGCAATTCGTGAGTCTCTTCGGTTTTCCTGTGCAAATTTGACCGAATGCTCTGGCTGCAATAGCACTGCACCTTCCACGCTGTAAATTGTAAAATTGTTCTTTCTTTCCGAACTGTTATTGTTTTTTGCATTGTTGTTGACGTTGTGTGTTGTCATTTGCGTACTGTCTGCTGGTGATGCCAACTTCATGCGTGTTTATTATTTCCACGTTTTCTCATCTCGTATGTGTTTCTTGAACTTCTTTGAATAACACATTGGATCTGTTTTTGGATCTATGGTCGTGAAATTTTTTTTTTTTTTTTGTGAAAAATGATAAGCTATTCATGTCGAAAATGAATATACGCAATCTTGAATGAAACTAATTTTCGCGTTCGCCACATTTATTTAGCCCTGGTTGCTTCAGTATGTAGTCTTGCCACCACAGAGTGAAAATTTCATCTAAAAGAAATGAAGGCAATGTAATACTACAGGCACACTGATGAGCACATCAACGCCATTTTTCTAAAGAGCTCCCAAAATTTCGTTTTCTTCTGAAATAATATTGGAAAGCAATCTTAGTAATTCTAGTGTCCTCGCTAAAGACGATCCCTCTAGTTTGTTCCATGAAAGACCTATGACACCACAACTAATTCCTGTCTAATAATATCATTCTTATGATCTAGGAGTCAGTATCCCGCTATATAGCGGAAGTAACCTCATTTCAGATGACTGAATTTGTCTTATGTGGTGAGAAGATCTTTCGCAACCACACAATAATAATGTAAAAGCTACGAACTTGTACAATTTGAGTGAAGAGTCCATTCGAAGGTCACGTTATGCCACGGAAGTGCTTAAATCTTGGAAGCTTCATTTCAGAATCACTTCATTTCATATACTTAAGATGATGAGGCTGACGGTAAACCGTCAGACTTCCGGAATAACATAATCCACACAGTTTCGAAGTATGCAAGAGCCGACAAGCTCGAGCATCATCGCACAATCACCTTAACATTTCATACATCCATGTTGCTGACACAATCATATGCAGAAGAATGGAAAAGAAAACTGAGGGTGTGTTAGACGTCGATCAGTTTGGTTTTAGGAAAGGTAAAGGCAACAGAGATGCAGTTCTCACGCTGCGGTTGATAATGGAAGCAAGACTGAAGAAAATCAAGACACTTTCATAGGATTTGTCGACCTGGATAAAACGTCAAAAGATGCAACATGTTCGAAATTCTGAGAAAAATAGTGGTAAGCTGTAGGGAAAGACAGGTGGTATACAATATTTACGGGAACAACAAGAGTGGAGGCCCAATAATGAAGTGCTCGGATGAAAAAGATCGTAAGACAGGGATGTAGTCTTTCGCCCGCACTATTCACTCTATACATCCAAGAAGCAATGATGGAAATAAAAAAATAGTGAGATTAAAATTCAAGGTGAAAGGATATCAATTATAAGATTTGTTGATGACATTGCTACCCTCAGTGAAAATGTAGAAGGATTACAAGATGTGCTGAATAGAACGAACAGTATAATGAGTTCAAGGCCTGTGATAAAATACCGATATATGTCGTCGACATCCCTATTTTCGATTCATCGATATCGAAATGGCTATTTCGAGCGCTGATGTTTTTATTTTATATTACATTTTCTTAGCAGTTTTTGGTAAATATTTGAAATTGTTGTAGAACGCAATTTTACTTTCACTGTGTGTAGGACTCTTATTACATTTTGAGCTTTCATCACGTCCAGTCTTTCTCTTTGACTGTGTGAACCAAGTATAGATGACGCTTAGAAGTCTGATTACATTGTGGGGGAGGGGGGGGGGGGGTGCTACTTCTTCACATCGACATTCTTCAAGAACAGTTGTTTGTTGAAATAATGGACGAAACTCTAAATGACAAGCTTGGTCTTTGCGGTAGGCGGAGACATATGAGGCGAAATGCTGATGTAATCGGCGCTCGGCGTTACCAACAGAAATTGTAACATTTCACTTCACTACTCAATTTTGACACTTACAACTGCTAGATCGCTGGCGCTGGTAGAATCGAAAAAAAATAAGGAAGTCGAAATAAAGTGTTTCAAACAAATCGATATGACGGACCCATCGGACACCTTTTATTGTGGCAATGTTACCATTTTAACAAAGTGGTTATCGCCGAGCGTGAACGTGCATCGCCTCCCTTCCAGTTCTTGCTGTAAGGGGGATAGACAAGCTGCTAGCTTGTTGATGTACAGAACATCTAACAATAATTCAGTACTTAAATATACAACTCTAAAGCTGGCAGTATATTTACTCTAAAACTGGCAGTATATTTACAAAGAACAGCCGATATTTTTATAGTCCGGTACGTCGATACTTTATCGGTCATACATCGAAATATCGATATGTCGATTGTGATCCTACGTATCGAGGGGCGAAAATTATGTTTCCTTAAATATCGATGTATCGGATACCCAATATTTTAAAAAAATATCAGCAATCCTAATGAGTACACAATAAAGATAAGGGCAAATAAAAGAAAGACGAAAGTAAAGAGAGGCAGCAGAAGTGAGAACAGTGAGAAACTTGAAATCAAAATGGCTCTTGACGAAGTAGATGAAGTTAAGGAATTCTGCTGTCTAGGCAGTAAATTGACCCATAATTGACGGAGCAAGGAGTATATATAAAGTAGACTAGCAGAAGCGAAGGGGCATTCCTGGCCCAGAGACGTCTACTAGCACCAAATATTACTGTGAGGAAGAAATTTCTGGGAATGTCCGTTTGAAGCAGCTTTGGATGCTAGTGAAACATGGACTGTGGTAAAAACGGAACGGAAGAGAATCCAAGCATTTGATAAGTCGTGCTACAGAAAAGCGTTGAAAATTAGATGGATTGATATGGTAAGGAATGAGGAGGTTCTCTGCAGAACAAGGGAAACACTGATAATAAGAGGAGACAGGATGTGAGGGCAAGTGTTAAGACATCAGGGAATAACCTCCTTGGTTCTAGATGGAGCTGTAGATGATAAAAACTGTAGGGGAAATCAGAGATTGGAATATATCCCGCAAATAATTGAGGACGTATGTCGAGCTAAGAGGTTGGCTCAAGAGAGGAATTCGTAGCGGGCCCCATCAAAACAGCCAAAAGACTCATTAAAAATGTTTGAATTTGATTATTGGTTCGATTATTTGTCCACTCATTACAGTTAGCGCACTTATTGGCTCTAGTCCTTGAATTGCCACTACTTCAACTTAATTCATATTTAGAAAACTTTGTACCATGTGGTCAAGCTAGTAGTATCTAGTTAGGGTTTCTGGTCAAAGTTACGCCAGAGTTACTGCAATGGTCTACGAGGCGACGTGGGGCCAATCGCTCATCAGGAGGGCAGCAAACCTCCCTGCTGCGGCTGGTATCGAGAGAGGCTGGGCCATATGTCTAAGAGGCGGCAGACCCTTCGCAGTCCTTACCTCGCGCAGCGCTAGTACCGCGGACAGAGAACGATTAATCGAGTCTCTCAAGCCACGTTTCATTTGAGATTCAATTACCCTTCAAAGAGCGGTCGATTATGGACTAAATATCTGGCGTCGGAAGCCCGGTGGACCGCCCACCGAGTTAACAGCACAGGCTGTGATGAATCACCAGGAGAAAGCGCACGGTTGCTCACCTACAGACCTGTTCTGTGGTGTCCCCTACCAGCGACTAGTGTCTCTCATAGCCGTGGTCATTGGGAGCAAATATGTGACGACTTGAAGCACGCAGTGATCCAGAAAAACCGCAGGAAGCCTGCGCAGACATCTGCACTAGCTGCTATTTCACTCTTCTGCCTCGAGTAAACCTGTAATTGCTCCACAGATATTCTCCCCTGGCGGCATAATAACAGAAAAAATTTCCCGGCTGTTAATAACTGTTTTCAGTTTCAGCTGGAAATGCTTAATATAGGGGTGGCTACAAAACTTTGAGTGCCAACCCCGTTTTTCCCCTTCAAATTGTTAGGAGACACTGATTCAGTATCATTTCTAGTGTAGGCTACTGTAACTCTTGCCGAGTGTCCAGGCGGTTTGAGTATTCATCTGCATACACAATATGCCCGTGGTCTAGGGGTAGCGTCTTTGATTCATAATCAAAACGTCTTGGGTCCCGGGTTCGATCCTCGCCACTGCATAAATTTTGATAAATAATCAGCATTGGCGGCCGAAGACTTCCGGCATAAGAAGTCAGCCTCATTCTGCCAACGGCCTTGTCAAAGAGGGCGGAGGAGCGGATACAGGTTCAGGGCACTCTCTTGTCCTAGGGGTGGGAAATTGTCCCTAAAGGCGGAAGAATCAGCAATGATCAACGACATGAGGATGCAGAAGGCAATGGAAACCACTGCATTAAAGACACGTAACGTGTATCCACAGGACATGTGGCCTGTAATTGAAGAAGTGTCATGATGATCTCTCCATTGGCAAAAGATTCCGGAATAGTTCCCCATTCGGATCTCCGGGAAGGGACTGCCAAGGGGGAGGTTACCATGAGAAAAATATTGAATAATCTACGAAAGGATAACGTTCTACGAGTCGGGGCGTGGAATGTCAGAAGCTTGAACGTGGTAGGGAAACTAGAAAATCTGAAAAGGGAAATGCAAAGGCTCAATCTAGATATAGTAGGGGTCAGTGAAGTGAAGTGGAAGGAAGACAAGGATTTCTGGTCAGATGAGTATCGGGTAATATCAACAGCAGCAGAAAATGGTATAACAGGTGTAGGATTCGTTATGAATAGGAAGGTAGAGCAGAGGGTGTGTTACTGTGAACAGTTCAGTGACCGGGTTGTTCTAATCAGAATCGACAGCACACCAACACCGACAACGATAGTTCAGGTATACAAGCCGACGTCGCAAGCTGAAGATGAACAGATAGGGAAAGTGTATGAGGATACTGAAAGGGTAATGCTGTATGTAAAGGGGGACGAAAATCTAATAGTCATGGGCGACTGGAATGCAGTTGTAGGGGAAGGAGTAGAAGAAAAGGTTACAGGAGAATATGGGCTTGGGACTAGGAATGAAACAGAAGAAAGACTAATTGAGTTCTGTAACAAGTTTCAGGTAGTAATAGCGAATACCCTGTTCAAGAACCACAAGAGGAGGAGGTATACTTGGAAAAGGCCGGGAGATACGGGAAGATTTCAATTAGATTACATCATGGTCAGACAGAGATTCCGAAATCAGATACTGGATTGTAAGGCGTACCCAGGAGCAGATATAGACTCAGATCACAATATAGTAGTGATGAAAAGTAGGCTGAAGTTCAAGACATTAGTCAGGAAGAATCAATACGCAAAGAAGTGGGATACGGAAGTACTAAGGAATGACGAGATACGTTTGAAGTTCTCTAACGCTATAGATACAGCAATAAGGAATAGCGCAGTAGGCAGTACAGTTGAAGAGGAGTAGACATCTCTAAAAAGGGCCATCACAGAAGTTGGGAAGGAAAACATAGGTACAAAGAAGGTAGCTGCGAAGAAACCATGGGTAACAGAAGAAATACTTCAGTTGATTGATGAAAGGAGGAAGTACAAACATGTTCCGGGAAAATCAGGAATACAGAAATACAAGTCGCTGAGGAATGAAATAAATAGGAAGTGCAGGGAAGCTAAGACGAAATGGCTGCAGGAAAAATGTGAAGACATCGAAAAAGATATGATTGTCGGAAGGACAACTCAGCATACAGGAAAGTCAAAACAACCTTTGGTGACGTTAAAAGCAACGGTGGTAACATTAAGAGTGCAACGGGAATTCCACTGTTAAATCCAGAGGAGAGAGAGCAGATAGGTGGAAAGAATACGTTGAAAGCCTCTATGAGGGTGAAGATTTGTCTGATGTGATAGAAGAAGAAACAGGAGTCGATTTAGAAGAGATAGGGGATCCAGTATCAGAATCGGAATTTAAAAGAGCTTTGGAGGACTTACGGTCAAATAAGGCAGAAGGGATAGATAAAATTCCATCAGAATTTCTAAAATCATTGGGGGAAGTGGCAACAAAACGACTATTCACGTTGGTGTGTAGAATATATGAGTCTGGCGATATATCATCTGACTTTCGGAAAAGCATCATCCACACAATTCCGAAGACGGCAAGAGCTGACAAGTGCGAGAATTACTGCACAATCAGCTTAACAGCTCATGCATCGAAGCTGCTTACAAGAATAATATACAGAAGAATGGAAAAGAAAATTGAGAATGCGCTAGGTGACGATCAGTTTGGCTTTAGGAAAAGTAAAGGGACGAGAGAGGCAATTCTGACGTTACGGCTAATAATGGAAGCAAGGCTAAAGAAAAATCAAGACACTTTCATAGGATTTGTCGACCTGGAAAAAGCGTTCGACAATATAAAATGGTGCAAGCTGTTCGAGATTCTGAAAAAGGTAGGGGTAAGCTATAGGGAGAGACGGGTCATATACAATATGTACAACAACCAAGAGGGAATAATAAGAGTGGAGGATCAAGAACGAAGTGCTCGTATTAAGAAGGGTGTAAGACAAGGCCTTTCGCCCCTACTCTTCAATCTGTACATCGAGGAAGCAATGATGGAAATAAAAGAAAGGTTCAGGAGTGGAATTAAAATACAAGGTGAAAGGATATCAATGATACGATTCGCTGATGACATTGCTATCCTGAGTGAAAGTGAAGAAGAATTAAATGATCTGCTGAACGGAATGAACAGTCTAATGAGTACACAATATGGTTTGAGAGTAAATCGGAGAAAGACAAAGGTAATGAGAAGTAGTAGAAATGAGAACAGCGAGAAACTTAACATCAGGATTGATGGTCACGAAGTCAATGAAGTTAAGGAATTCTGCTACCTAGGCAGTAAAATAACCAATGACGGACGGAGCAAGGAGGACATCAAAAGCAGACTCGCTATGCCAAAAAAGGCATTTCTGGCCAAGAGAAGTCTACTAATATCAAATACCGGCCTTAATTTGAGGAAGAAATTTCTGAGGATGTACGTCTGGAGTACAGCATTGTATGGTAGTGAAACATTGACTGTGGGAAAACCGGAACAGAAGAGAATCGAAGCATTTGAGATGTGGTGCTATAGACGAATGTTGAAAATTAGGTGGACTGATAAGGTAAGGAATGAGGAAATCGGAGAGGAAAGGAATATGTGGAAAACACTGATAAGGAGAAGGGACAGGATGATAGGACATCTGCTAAGACATGAGGAAATGACTTCCATGGTACTAGAGGGAGCTGTAGAGGAAAAAAAAAAAGAATACACAATATTTCAGCCGAATTCTGAGATCGGTGGATTCATAGGTACATGCGTTCTGGTCCCCAGTCAGAATATATATTTCTGCTAGAGACTGTACAAAGACTGTCGATCGCTGTGACGATGAAGACGACACGGCCGCAAGAGAGTGAGGGCAAACACTTGACTTTGTGCCACCACTAATGAAACTAACAACGATTCTCTGAAGGGTCCGATATGACACGAAATAAATTGAAAACTGTTACTTAAAAATATATACAAAAATATAAATATACTTGTGGTCCTGGCAGGAGCCCACTTAGTATGATACGTTAAAAATTTCGATAGGTTTTTGTATATATTTTACTAAATATGACCGTTATAAATCTTCAAAAATGGCCTGCAAGCAAATCTCAGATGATGACATTCTTCGGTTGCTGGATGAATGTGATCTCAGTGATCTGGAAGAGGTACTGAGCGAATCTGGTGAGGACTTTATTCCAGACCAAGATGCGTCAGAATCGAAAGATAATCCTAAAGTGAATTCCGAAGAAATGAAATTGCCAGTGAAAATTCTGATAGGGTTTCCGATGAAAGAGCTGAGTTCACTGTAAGGTCGGGACTGAAATGGACAAGCTCACTGCCCCCAGTGACTCGTTGTGGTCAGTATCACATTGGAAAAGAATCTCGCAAGCCAATGAACTCATGTGATTTTGCAACCACAATGTCCTAAATGTTCAATATTTTCCTTGATGACCAACTTCTAGATACTACATGCACGTTCACTAATGCCGATGTGTCAGATATTGTTCAGCGCTATAGTGTTAATACCTCTGTGAACAGAGTGAGAATTTGGAAAGATTTCAATATAAGGTTAAACAGCCAACCGGCATTTGGAAAAACGTAAAATCCATCGAACTAACTGTAAGAGCATTTTTTTGTGTGCTGTCGACTGCTGTACCTCTTCGATACTGAAAGTAATCAATTTTTGAAATGAGGAAAACAGAAGAAAACATTCATCGTACAGTCTTTACTTCAGTCATGGCACGAAATTCATTTGCACATATCCTTCAGTTTATCATATTTGACGACAATGCAACACATCGACAACGCTTGTTTAATTTAAATATATTTGTAGACATCCAAAGGACCTAATCTGAGTATACTTTTACACTACTATGATGAGAAATTAAGAAAAAAAATGGGGTCTCGGGGAGATCTCAGTTTGGTAAACAACGCTGGCGAGTTAGGCTTGTTATGTTAAGGATTGACATCAAATATTTAGCACATAACTCATCTGTAAAGTAATGAGAAGTTTGAATTTGTTTTGTTCAGGCGTTCGGAAATTTCTGTTGCAAACTTCTAGGACTTGTGGAGGGGAGTGAGTGCATAATATTTTGAATAGGAACCCATGTCCAGAAATGTACCGTTTGCTTTGTACGACGGTTTCAACTCAGACGTGTAACGCGTCCACTTCTGCTGAGGGAAAGAGGAAAGTAGAGCTGCTTGTCCTGCTATGCGATACGGCAAAGTGGATGATGTGCACTATGTCGGTCACCTGATGTCACTTAACGTCAGCCTTGCGCGATATTCCTGTAAAAACAGAGGAAGATCTGCTGGCCACTGAATTAGAAATTGAAGAGACATCAGGTGTGATGGAGAGAGTTTACCAGAACGTTGGTGATTGCCAGATAGAGCCGTTGCTATAATGCCTTAATACTGTACTGTACGTACAGTATGCTTGGGTTCTTCTCATTGTCTGATATAATGTTAACATGTAATGTTTATGTGCTAATATGAACAAATGTGCTTAAGTAATAAATGGATGTTTTCTTACGTGGTTGCCTACTAATTGCACTGCGTCACACATAACCCAGTTCCCCAAGCAAAAGTGGATAAATTAATGTTCTGAATTGAAACTACCGTAGAACGGAAACGGTACGTTTCTGGAAATGAGTTCCTATTCAAAATATTATTTACTCACTCCCCTCTACAAGTCCTAGAAGTTAAAACGGGAATTTCGAAACACCCTGTACATGGACGTTCGATTCATTGCAGAATCAGGGGTTGGTGGTTTATTTGTACCTTGTGATCCACAAGGCTATGTGTGTGTGCATTCTGCGTGCTGTGAAGTGTTTGCCGGGAGGGTTGGGCTGGAAGTGCGGAACGGGCAGAGCGTGGGTGCGTGTTTACCGGTGGCAGGCAGTATCAGTACTCGACGTCGGCTGCCCGGGCGTCGCGCCGCTCACTAGGCGAACCCGCGCTCGGCTTGTTTACCGTGTTGTTGTTTTTTATTTTGTGAGGAGCGGCGGGCGCTCCTGGAGTGCGTGACGGGTGTTTACAGAGACGGCGGCACGCACCGATTGTGGCCCGCGATGGCCTACTTGCGGCCACAACTGGGACAAGACGCGGCCACGTGCCCGCCGACCCTCTCATTCACACTGGATGCCGCCCATGCTCTCCGGAAGAGAGAGACCGCCGAAGAGCATGTGATTCACTAAGTAGCATACAAACTTCAAAGGTGCGACCAGACTGGATATCAAATGAAATTTGTATTGACGGATAGAGCGAGGTAGGGCACTATTTAGACACTGGACTCGTATTCGGGAGATCGGCGGTTCAAACTCCTGTTCGGACGTCCAGAATTACGTTTGAAGTGATTTTCATAAACTGCCAGAAGTTCCCTCGATAAGACACGGCCGATTTCCTCCGTGCCTGAGCTCTGTTTCCAGTGACGTCGTCGTCGACGGCAAATTAAACCCTAATATTCCTACTGTATTGGTGATCTCTTGACAGAGAGGGTGAATCATGTTAATTTTGGATGGAGAGTCGCCAAAAGACGTAGAAGTAACTTTAGGCGTGCCCCAGGAAAATGGTTCATGTATTCCACCGTCAGAGGTATCAGAACGATTTTCGCTTAAACTTCCGAGTCGCTCGTTTCCGTACCAGGGAGCCTTTGCTCAAACTGATACACTCACCTGTCTCCGGCATCCTTGAACACTGTTATATAACCAGGGAGTCACCCTGTATACTAATGATCTAGCAGACAATAGTAACCCACACACTCTTCGCAGGTGATGCTGTTTTCTACAATGAAGTATCGTCTGAAGAAAGCTACCCGTCTGAAAAAAAGCTACCCATCTCGATAAGATTTCAAAATGGAGCAAAGACTGACAATTTGCTTTACATATCCATACATGCAAAATTGCAGACTTGACAAACATAGTATACTTTGATTACAATATCACTGAGTCGCAACTCTAATCACTTATCTCACGTAAATACCAGGATGTAACAACTTGTATAGATCTCAAATGGCACGATCGCCTAGGCTCAGTCATAGGTAAAGCAGGTGGTAAGATGCGGGAAAAATACTGTTAGTCTACATTTGTGCTATCCACCTAGAATATTCCTCAAGTGCATGACATACATAACAAATAGGACTAACAGGGCATACTGAAGCATACCTTAAGTTCTAACATCGTAAATTAACTTGAGAGAGAAAAGTTTCTGTTCACATATAAGCACGGATTTAGAACGCATCAGTCATGCGAAAATCAGCTTGCCATTTTTCGGACGATATACTACGAACCATGGATAAGGCTAGTGGTAAACTGTATGTTCACATATTTCCGGAGAGCGCTTGACACAGGGCCACACTGCGGACTGTTAGCGACGGTCCGAGCGTAAGGAAAAAGTTCCCAGATATGTTAGTGGTTTGACAATTTTTACGTAATGCAACCCAGTACGTTGTCCTAGACGGCGAGTGTTCATCACAGAATAGCATTTGAAGTCTTCGGGGGAAAGGTAAGAACATCGCTCTTATTCTCTGTGTACATAAAGGATGTGTCGGATAGCCGGCCGGGTTTGTGGCCGAGCGGTTCTAGGCGCTACAGTCTGGAACCGCGCGACCGCTACGGTCGCAGGTTCGAATCCTGTCTCGGGCATGGATGTGTGTGATGTCCTTAGGTTAGTTAGGTTCAAGTAGTTCTAAGTTCTACGGGACTGATGACCTCAGAAGTTAAGTCCCATAGTGTTCAGAGCCATTTGGACCATTATTGATGTGTCGGGTAGGGTGGGCACCAATGACGCTGTAGTGCACAGGAAAGAGTCGTCGCCGACTGTAGATGAATAGGAAAAGCGATCCTGTAATGTTGAAATACAGTGTTAGTGCTGTGCTACTTGAAGCATTCACGCCGATAAATATACAGAAGCGCCACAGAAATTGGTATAGGAATACGCATTCAAATACAGAGATATGTAAACAAGCAGAATACGGCGCTGCGTTGGCGACTCCTATATAAGACAACAAGTGTCCGGTGCAGTTCTTAGATCGGTTACTGCTGCTACAATGGCAAGTTGTTAAGATATAAGTGAGTTTGAATGTGGTGTTATAGTAGGCGCACGGGTGATGGGACACAGCATCTCCGAGATAGCAATGAATTGGGGATGTTCCCGTACGACGTTTTCACGAGTGTACCGTGAATATCAGGAATCCGGTAAAACATATAAAATCTCCGACATCGCTGTGACCGGAAAAAGCTCCTGCAAGAATGAGACCAACGAAGAGAATCGTTCAATATGACAGATGTGCAAGCCTTTCGCAAATTGCTGGAGGTTTCAATGCTGAGTCATCAACAAGTGCCAGCGTGCGAGCCATTCAACGAAACGCCATTGACTTGGGCTTTCGGAGCCAAAGGCCCACTCATGTACCCTTGATGACTGCACGACATTAAACTGTTGATGACTGGAAACATGTTACGTGGTCGGACGAGCCTCATTTCTAATTGTACCGAGCAGAGGAACGTGTACGGGTATGGAGACCTCCTATGAATCCATCGACGCTGCATGTCAGCAGGGGACTGTTCAACCTGGTGGAGGTTCTGTAATGGTGTGGGGCGTGTGCAGTTGGAGTGATAAGGGACCCCTGATACTTCTAGATACGACTCTGACACGTGACACGTACGTATGCGTCCTGCCTGTTCACTTGCATCCATTCATGTCCATTGTGCATTCCGACGCACTTGGGCAATTCCAGCAGGACAATGCGACACGCCACACGTCCATAATTACTTCAGAGTGGCTCCAGGAACACTCTTCTGAGTTTAAACACCTCCGCTGGCCTCAAACTCCCCAAACACAAACATATTGCGTATGTCTTGGATGCCTTGCAACGTGCTGTTCAGAAGAGATCTCCACCCTCTCGTACTCTTACGGATTTATGGACAGCCCTGCAGAATTGATGGTGTTGGTTCCCTCCAGCACTACTTCAGACATTAATCGAGTCCATGCCACGTCGCGTTGCGGCACTTCTTCGTGCTCGCGGGGGCCGTATACGATATTACGCAGGTGTACCAGTTTCTTTGGCTCTTCAGTGTACTGGGCACAATGCTGAAAAGCGACATGAAATGGAAGGAGCACTTAGGGTCGGTAGTAAACAACGCGAATGGTTCGGTTTATTGGGGGAATTCCAGGAAAGTATAGCATAGCTATAAAGGAGATCCCGTACAGAACACTTGTGCAACCGATTTTAAAATACTGCTTCAGTCTTAGGGATCTCAAGTCGGAATAAGGGAAGACAGCAGAGGCCTCCCACTAGATTTGTTTTTTGATCAACACACGAGTATTACGAAAATGTTGCGTGAACTCAAGTGGGGATCCCTGGAGTAAGGAAGACGTTCGTTTGGCGAAACACTACTGAGCGAGAGACTGCGCTTTAAAGCCATTCAGATTTTAGCAAACACGCTCCCCAAATATCAGATGTGGGGAATTTGTTCGCCAAGCTCTACAACCTGTCTCCATCTAAAGACTGTTGGCTCTCAATTAATCCAGAATCTCCTCCACCCTATGATGTGCCTGGCAGAAAACAGCTAGTCATTTGCTTCACTAAATATTATAGTGTACCGATGAAAGTGAGTTTAGGCCTCATTTGTATAATAGTTTTTAAAAATGTATCAGTTACTAATATGGAAGTTTTACGACGTCTGATTTTTGTTTGTTTGTTATGTGCATCTATCATGTTCTATACGCGTTCCTTAATAGAGTTAATACACTGCAAGTTCAGACTTGCAGTCCAGTGAATATCACTACTGCTGTCAATACACACCAACGAGCCTCTACTGTGTATACGTGTAAGGCGACGTTAATACGGAGTAGGCCAAGAATAACTGGTTGCGCCAGATGAGATAAAGCCGCGCGCTCCGGTTTTCTGGAGTATTCCTGGTCAAGTGCGAGCACTGAACACTCGTGCCGAAGGTGCGGGAAGGCAGCGGCATAAGCCGAGTACTTGACGGTACCAAAATGGGGCACCTGCTATCCTTAACTCAGCGCACGCCCTACTAACTACTGACTGAATGCAGGATAGTGCAGTGTGCGTCCCGCGAAGATCAAACAAAAATTCTGGTTATAGTATTTTGAAGTCAAAGAGAGGCCGCCGTGCCACAGCCTGTCACAAAACGTTTCGTATCCACCAGCAGGATGCTACAAATTTTATGTCGCATGAGCATAGACTTTATCGGATTCGGACTTCCGGGGCATTGGAGAAGCAAGACAAAAGTTACCGGATGAGGCATTGTTTTATATCCTTGCAGAAATATATGTGAGGAAATCATACAAAATAGGTTATAATAACTAAGATGTCCAGGTATACAGCTGGCTCTCGATGCCCAGTAATCCATTGTGGTCTCGTAATTAAAGCGCTCAAGTCACAGGAAGTTCTCACATGTATTAAACATCTTGGAATATGCGTACGAAACGATTTGAAGTAGAGCGACCACATACAAATAATGGGAGGCAAAGTAGATGCCAGACTGATTCTTTGTAAGAATAAAACCCTCGTTTGAACAACACTTGAATATTGATCGTCAGTCTGGGATCCGTATCAGCTAAGACTGACAGGAGGAATAGAGAAGATCCAAAGAAGAGAAAAAACGTTTCGTTACAGGTTCATTTAGCGAGCGCGAAAGCGTCATGGAAATGCTCATCCAAGTCCAATTGCAGACGCTAAAAGAGAGGCGTTGTGCATTGCAAGTGTGGTTTACTGTTGAAATTCCGATACCGCACATTCCTAGAACAGCCCAGTAATACACCGTGGTCACCAAACAGTATGAAAAGGTTGCAAGGGTGTCGCAGGGGAGAGAGAATTACTTGATGAAAAAAATATTCGACACGTTGCGCAGTTTCCGAGTTATTTAGCACTCAAGTTAGCCAATGAGGTTGTCGCGCACGACCTACCATATGGAATTAGTGGCAGCGCACATGATAGCGCACGAGGCTGCTCAGCCTTTGGCTCGGGTTCGATCCTCATTATTGTCCCATGTCCAGTTTTTGCATCACTGTCTTGTTCGGCTTTAGGAAACCAAACGAAGAACACGCTTGACGACACCGTCTTTGGCGAGACGTTAAAATTTGCACGCACAACGGCCTGATTGGCAAACTTCAATGGTAATTAACTCGGAATCGGCGCAACGTATTGATTTTTTTTCTTAACAGTCATTTCTCAGCACAACCTCCCGTTCAACACACTTACGAGGTTTCCAGACTGATTCTGAGCACCTTGTAAATTGCCCCCTCCTACGTTCATCTAGCTAACACCCACGAACGTAAAATTCCTGACAAGCGAGCTCACACGGAGGCTTACCATCAATCGTTCCTGCCGCGAACCGTTCGCAATTGGAACAGAAAACTGGATAAATGCCAGTGGTACAATAGGTATCTTCAGTCACACGTCATAAGGTAACTTTGGAGTGTAGATGTAGATCAGACTGCTATTGGATTTTGTATCATCCCAACTAATGCGATTTGAACTCATGTTTTTATTTAGGTCAGCGGAATGATAACATTCCAAAATGACGAGAAATGTTCTTACGTAATGTGAGTGTAAAGTTGCGTATTTGATATATGACACCAGCTTATTGCTACTAACAAGTACTATAAATTTCTATCATATTTTCAGGGAAGGTCAAGAAACATCCATTGTTGTGACTGGGCGTAAGCTGAAAAGTGCTCTTGGTGGTATCAATCTAAGAACTCTTCAGTCTTTCCCGGCGATCCGTTGACCTTTTGAAGCGTCAAATGTTCCGCCAGATGTCAGTGTGCTAGCTTATATGCATGATTTCTTGCCTGTGAAGGTAACACAGTCATGAATCAATACTTATGGATTTTATAAAATTATGTCAATACAACAAGCCTTTCATTATTTAAATTTTGAATTAAAAGAGTAGACGAGGGTGACGCTCGATTTTGGAACCGATATTCATATTTTTTAAAAAAACAAACTAACAAATAAATTTAAAAAATTTACTTTAGACGTTTATAGCACACCCTTCAGATTGTATTTGTACTTTTTAAGTAAAAAACTTGCACCCAGAAGACACTACACGATGTATTCGCGGAGTGCGAGGGCGGTTGGTGGGAGCTCTGAACGCCACAATTTTCATCCTAGAACAAAATTTCAAAACCTGCTTTGAAATGATGATGTTGTCGATCGTAGTACTTCGGGATATTCTTAAAAAATGCTTTCTAGCAATCTGGCGACACTCTGAAATAAAAGCCAATTTTTTCGACAGTAAAATCGTTACAAAAGCGTGCACCAAAAATCGAAATTAAGATATATCGAAACAGTCCTTCGTGCTACAGTAGAAAACACGCCGTATCACACGCCACAAAAAGATGTAACGTAACTGTATGTATATTTGAAGACTTATAGCTAGCGCCAACTTGAAAAATGTTATTTTGAAAAAACAAGCGATTCAAGTTTAAACTTTTTTTTTTTAGTTTTCAAACTGTACAAGCCTCTAACCGGCAATACCAGTAACGTACAGTTGGCCTTTTTTTCGCCGATGTCGAAACATTCTCATTTTGATGAAAATAATATGGATTAACTGGCTTCCGCATACCGTTGAAGCCACTTTTTCCACAAATGAGATTACTTTTCGAAACTTTTCTACCCGTATAAAAACGTTCGTTTGTCATATTCAAGCGTTTATGTTACATAAAACAAGCGATATGACAACCAGACGCGAGACAAGCACGTGTTTTCAGACTGTTCACCATAAACGAATCATGTTACGAAGAGAAATCTCGTTGAGAATTGTATTTTAGTTGATACTAATGCCCTCTGTGATACTATCCGAAACTAACAGGATGCTATCCCGTCAGTAACTACACACATCAAAAAAAGTTTTGCATCACCTCGGTTCCGAGAGTTCCCGAACCAGTACAGAAAATTGAAATAGAGATCAACATAAACACCATTTCCGCCCTTTTTATTGCTCATGAAAACCACACATTGCATGTTGTACGACCATACAGCGAGACCTCCAGAGTTGGTGGTCCTGACGGCAGTACACACCGGTGCCTCTAATACGCAGTAGCACGTCCTCTTGCGTTGATGCATGCCTGTATTCGTCGTGGCATACTATCCACAAGTTCATCAAGGCAGTGTTGGTCGAGATTGTCCCACTCCTCAACGGCGATTCTGCGTAGATCCCTCAGAGTGGTTGGTGGGTCACGTCGTCCTTAAACAGCCTTTTTCAATTTATCCCAGGCATGTTCGATAGGGTTCATGTCTTGAGAATAAACTGGCCACTCTAATCGAGCGACGTCGTTATCCAGAAGGAAGTCATTCACAAGATCTGCACGATAGGGGCGCAAATTGTCGTCCATGATAAGACGAATGCCTCGCCAATATGCTGCCGATATAGTTGCACTATCGATCGGAGGATGGCATTCACGTGTCGTACAGCCGTTACGTCGCCTTCCATGACCACCAGTGGGGTAAGTCAGCCCCGCATAATGCCATCCCGAAACAGCAGGGAACCTGCGCCATGCTGCACTCGCTGGACAGTGTGTCTAAGGCGTTCAGCCAGACCGGGTTGCCTCCAAACACGTCTCCGACGATTGTCTGGCTGAAGGCATATGCGAGACTCTTCGGTAAAAGAGAAAGTGATGTCAATCGTGAGCAGTCCTTCGGCATGTTGTTGGACTCATCTGTTCCTCGCTGCATGTTGTCGTGGTTGCAAAGTTGGACGTCGCCATGGACGTCGGGAGTGAAGTTGCGTATCATGCAGCCTATTGTGCATAGTATCAGTCGCAACACCACGTCCTGTACCTCCACGAAAAGCGTTATTCAACATGGTGGCGTTGCTGGCAGGGATCCTCCGAGCCATAATCCGTAGGTAGCGGTCATCCACTGCAGTAGCAGCCCTTGGGCGGCCTGAGCGAGGTACGTCATCGATACTTCCTGTCTCTCTGTATCTCCTCCATGTCCGAACAACATCGTTTTGGTTCACTCCGAGACGTCTGGATACTTCCCTTGTTGAGGGCACTTCCTGGCACAAAGCAA